>NW_026861157.1:0-185592 GCF_026571515.1 Ruditapes philippinarum | reverse complement strand
CCCTTGACTAGTAAAAAATTTGCAATTTTCAACTTGTGTCGCACGTAAACTCAAAAGTAATTGACCTAGAGTCATGAAACCTTACAGGAACTTTTTTAGCTACTTGCGACACAAAAAGAGAACGACGGAAGGACGGACGGATGGACAAGGGTAAATCTAAATGCCCCCCTATAGTGGGAACACACCCAGCAATACCAATAAAATCTTTCTCAATAAAAGGTTGACTGACCTAACCTCTATGTTTGTAAAGTTCTGTCAGATTTAACTCCCTTTACATTTGTGATGTTCTGTCAGACTAATTCCCCTCTGTGAAGTTATGTTAAATTTATCTCCCCTATATGTGTAATGCTGTCCGACTTACCTCCCCTCTTTTTGTGTAATGCTGTCGAATTTGCCTCCCCTTTACCTTGTCAAATTATGTCAGACTTACCTCCCCTTTACCTTTCATAAGTTATGTCAGACTTACCTCCCCTCTTCGTTTGTGAAGTTCTGTGAGTTCCTCTTGTAATCTATAAAGCTTTTGCTCAAGTTGTTGTGTCCTCTCATTGCTACTTCCACCTCCACTAGCTCCCCTAAAATCACACAAATTATAGGCCACCATCAATTAGACATACATGTAGTTATAAATTTCTTGAATTGTAAGTCATATCAACACTACAAAGGTAATATGGTGACCCCCCAGCTATACTGTTGGAAGGAGACCACAGGTGCCCTTTCATCATGATCTGGTGTTACAGAAAAATAACCAACCTTCTGAAAGCTAGATAGATTGATTCCTTTCACAACATGTAAACTTAATTGTTTCAATTAATCCTTAACCCATTGCTTCATGAGCATTTTGTGAAAAATGGCTGTTTTCATTGAAAAGTCTCCCGTTACAAGTTCAAATTGCTATAATACTATAAAAACTGCTTCAACACTAATCAAACTTGGCACAAATGTTGACTGGACCATTGCCCTTGCAACAACATGCTCAGGCTTAAATTTTCTGTTACCATGGCAACGAGGGGACATCTCAAAATTGCCAAAAATCACTATTTTGCGTTGATTTTTTTCCATCAAATTGATTTCAAAGTGCTGCAACTTCTCAATGGATTGAGATAGAGTCAAATGCTTTTCAGCGTTGGTTACACGTTACCTTATGATCAATCTGGGGTCATTTACAGCCTCTCACAAGTCCAAAATTTTCTTGGCGATGAGGGGGACTCCGCCCCCCTTCAAACCCCCCCAAACAGAAGGGGGCACATCCCCCTTCTGGCAACCCCCTGATGTATCTTTTGGTTGGGGGGCCGTGCCGAAAAAGAGGTCACTTTTTTTAACAACATTTCTCAAACAAAAACAAGTGTTTGGGGCCTAAATAAGGCATTTTTTCATCATTTCAGACAACAAAAAGGAGGGGGGGGGGTGAAAAAGGCGTTTAAAGGCGTGTATATGAAGTAATGGGTTAAGTTTTATCTGTTAATAAAAAATGGAATATAACTTAGTAAGTTATAACAAGCAGACAAACTTGGATGAAATTCAGACTTAATACCCTTGATTTGCCAAATTTGATAACTGTCAAATGTTAATCTTGCAATAATTATTCTTAAAATGCATAATTTCAAACAATGTATTTCCTAAGTATACTCATGATTAAATATATTATTACTTTAAATGAATACAACACAAGACAGATTGATTTTGGTATTTTACGACTATTTTGTTCAAGTTTGTATGTAATGTGTACAGACTTACAATCAAAAGTTTATTTTCTTTGTTAAAAAGGGGCATACATCTAGAAAAACTGATCAACTTAATTATGTCCCTTTCTTCAGCTTTGACTTGTCTCTTATTGCAAGTAGACCAGGAATAAGTACTATGTCTTTAAATCATTTTAATAACAATAACCAATCTTAACAAAAGTTCTACATTAAAAAGTGGCATAACTCGAAATATTTAGCTTTAAGAATGTATTCTCATGTCTAACAAATGTGTCTTGTCATTTGATAACTTGAAATCATTCTACTTAAAAATATCTCTAGAAAATACATCTTTCAGAATAATGCCCCCTTGTCTTAAAATCTAGCTTTATTATAACAAAGTATTCCAAGTTTCATGTTTATAAGACATAACCAACATAACCAACATTAATATTCCAGGGGATGGTAGGTCTAGCCTTGATCGAGAATTACAAATAGAGAAAATTCATTAAAAGAGACAAATAAAAAATGAGAATTAAACACTTTAAAAATAAATCTAAATGAACATCAACCAACTTACCCACTATCTGCTCTTATTTGTAAACTCAAATTGTCTGCCCGCAACCTTTCAGTTTCAACAGTAAGCTGAACATTTTTGGACTTAAGTGTGGCAACTTGTTCAAATAGCTTGCTCTCTATAAAAAAAGTAAAGATATTGTCACAATCTATTTTTTCTCCATTATATCAAAATGAAAACAGTTTGCAAACATGGCTGTTATAAAGATAGTATAATAATTGCTTGTTTGGTTAGCCACTTGATTTAAATACCACTTAATTATTACCCCAGTCCTCCCATCCGGTTTAAAGCAAGAACTTTGAATTTTAGAATTTTGACCCCAAACCATACCCTCACCCTGATAAAAGCCCCTGCTCTGTACGGACAGTTCAACAGTCAAAACCCTAATGAATGGCCACACTGTGAGGTGGAAATATCCTTGTATTTCTTACACCAAAAAAATACTTTCTCACTGGAGTGATGGGACAGACAAAAAGTAAATTGGGCAAAAATGTTCTGCTAGCCCTCTCTTTGCTATGTTACAATTGACTAGGGATGTGCAATATACTGTGGTACACCAGTTTTTGTGATATTATTCCTGAAAATATTATATTGCTATGATTTTTTTTATATGTTGAAGGGATTTTTTTTCACAGTGTTCAATACCAATGACTATAAATTAACAGACATATTGGTGTTTGTTTGACCTGTTCTATATAATCAACTTGTGTGACATATTTGATGCAATTGTGCCTTTGCAAATCAATCACTTAAAGAAATTTTGAAATGCCAATTATTGTCCCAAAATTAATATAATATCAATAGATACAGGGCTTTTTTTCACAGGTTGGGGAAGCAGCCCTGCCCGTAATTTTGGGGACACAGTATATTTCCAAAAGGGGAAGAAAAAAAATGATGCAAATTCAATTTTTGGGGAAAACTGCATGATTTTAAAGAATTTTTCTTTGGGGAAGCAGACCTAGAGGGGCCCCTTTAGAAGGAAAAAAAGCCCTGATATATGATCTAAAATATAAATAATCTAATAAATAGAAAGATACAGTATACAAAGCAGGATTAATTGTCTGTGTTAATGGGGTTTAAGCCAATCTTCGAAACATGATGTTACATCTGACATTCACTTTGATCACATGGCATCTAAATTTCATGACAGAATAGAGCATCAGATTCCTTATCCAGAGTCAGTTTGAATCCCACTACTGGTGGAATTCTCTTTTGACTTTCATACTGTAAGCTTATAGCAATTACATGTACATGTATAGGCCATTTCCAACAGCCTTTCTGTTGGGCTGGTTAACCCTTTAGTGTCGTGATTGAGTGTACACAAAATTGTCACATTGTAATCGAGAGGTCCAGCGTTCAAATCCTGGTCAGTGCCTGAGGATTTTTCATGTTTATTTGTTTGATTGTGTTTGACGTCACACAGACACAGTATAGGTCATATGGCGACATTCCAGCTTTACTAGTGGAGGAAGACCACAAGTGCCCTTCCGTGTATTATGTCAGGCACGAACAAGCACCTGAGTAGAACCACCGACGTTTCGTAAGCTAGCTGGATAGCTTCCTCACATGAAAGAATCCAAAGTCCCTGTCCGGATTCGAACCCACAGCAGTAAGGGGCAAGTTGTTTAAATTTATCCACACGGCCACAGAGGCCCCTTTCATGTTTATAATACTGTTCAGTGCACTGGTGAGATTATATATATCCAGGACAGGCCTTGACAAAAAATGATCAAACTCACCCAACAGGGTGAGTAAGATTCTCCAGATGATGTTTCTCAAAACATTTAATGTAAATTATTTTTTTCTAACGAAAACCTGAAATTGACCTTATGACTAGGTATAAAACTTTAAAAAATTAAAATTTTTTACAAAACTTAAAAGAAATTTGACTCATTATTAGTTTTTTCAGGTGGTACTTTTATATGTATATATATTTCTATGATGTTGATTGTTTACTGAGATATTTTGTATTGTGTTATGCTTTTATGTAAATATTACTATTATACTGAAGAAAAGAATAAATAATAGGTACAAATTTTCAATATCTTGCATGAAAATGTGTGATATGCCACACATTAAGACCGGGGATAATTGACGCGCCATTATACAATAGAATGAATAGATATTGTTCACACTTTATAAATTAAGTAATAAAAGATCAGGTCAACCAACCGGTAGTTCGAGGAAACCACTCTCACCCCATTTTAAGGAGGGCAAGTAAATTTGAAGGGTCACTCGCCCTCGCCTGTAGGGAGGGAGACCCTGGCCTAGGCTAGAAACATTCATCGAAGTCAGCAGACAGTCGTCGTCTGTCTAGATACCTAAACAGAGGTTAAATGGCAAAACTGTAAACAAACACTAAATTATAATAACTCCAGGTAATTTGCAAACATAAAATAAATTATTTTAATTTTTATCATAATTTAGCTGTTTACCAAAATTGTGGAAAATGGTAATTTTAAACAGATTGTACTAAATTAAAGAATAAGAAATGCATGGTGACAGTTATGTCTAAATATTTACGTATATCAATTAAATCTGAAAATTCTTGATATTCATGTCTATTTCGTGTCTTCAACCGCTGCGAAATGATTTTCTTCCACTCCGCCGACTGCTTCGCCATTTTGCAATCAATTCTGACAGTAGCCGTGTGTTCGCATTTTCTTCACTATAAGAATTTCATTGTTTTTATTTGATTTTGCTGTAATGATATGTTATTATATCATTAAAACATAATGTAATTAAGTGTGTTTAATATTACATCTGCCTTTATCAACATTTATAAATGTCTTCGCGAAAAATACATAATTCGAATATTTCATTTTGATTGCAAAACGAAAGTAGCTTCCTGGTGTTGACAAAGAAGAAATATACAAATTTGGTAAGAAATTTGTCACTCTTAATTAATATTTAAATAATTATTCGCTTAAACATATTTGTTTTGTTAATTTTCCATGATGATAGGTTATTGTCAATTTCTGGGGATAGTTGTTTCAGTCTTTCTTGTTAAAATCAAGATTTTAAATGTTTTTAAATAACAGTTTAACAGATATCAGACTTGCACCTGACACAGTTACAGTATCACTGAATATATCAAAGATGTAGATAGCAAATAAACTAAATGGTGTTGGCGTTGGTAGTTTAGATCACGACAAGTTGTTACATTGAATTTACCAGAGCACAGGTCAGCCACTGCATAGTCCTTAATAAATATGACATCGATTTGAGATATATTTGCTTCTGGGCAAAGCATCGACATCGGGCTTGACCATCGTAAACTATAAAAAGCCTGTTACATCTTATATATTTGACTAGCCACCGCATTGTTCCATGGTAAGTTGTCAAGCAGTTTACCATAACCAGTTGCCTTAACTTTCACAAGGAACTGATATGTTCTGTACATGCCAGAGCAGAGGTTACAGTGTAAATGAGTGTAGAAAGGATTTCATCACAATCGCAATGAAAGTGTTCTGCGCCATCGGAGAATTAAACCCAGGTCGCCTGATTTACAGTCCAACGCTGTACTTCTTGAGCTAACTGGACGGCTAAAAATTACCCAAAATATTTTAATGGATGTAGATTTGATCCTTTTATAGTGTACACCATTTGAAAGTTTAAGTTTCTATCTATTTTGTATTGCTGCATGTTAAAATATTGGTAACATTCTATGCCTTTTACTGAAAATGATATAGCAGAGCATCACTACTGGGCCAGTTTTTTTGTCACATGCATAGTTTATATAATGTAACAAAAGTTTAACACTCAACATCACTTATTTCACAAGATTGTCGTATTTCGATCTGACCAGTGTTAAAATTGGTCAGAATTGACATATTTTAGTCAAAGACCTAAACATTTTGTTCACACAACTGTATTGTGCAAAATATTTTATCTGTAGATTTTTAAATAAAACAGAAATGTGTAATACTCATTTTACAAAAAAGTTACAATAGTTTGTTATATTGAAAGTATACATCTGAAACAATCATCATTTTCTAAATGTTTTGTTTGTTGAAAAAATTAATTTTAAGTGACAAAGTTAAGATTGTTTTAATATTTGAAATTGAGCAATATAACATTTAGTAACTTTAACTAAAACATGAGTGTATGGCGATTTAAAAGATGACAGCATTACAGAGTGGTTAAAGTGTCGGACTAGTGTTCTTGTGATTGCTAGTAGCAAAGGTTCAAACCCTTTCAGTCTGAGTGGCAAGTCGTTGTTTCCTTGAGTAAGGCACTCATTGCTCTAAGTACTGGTTGGTTCCAGGAAACTTACTCAATAGTGAGTCTATTAATAATAAGCGTATATCTACCTACACAATCAAACTGAAATAAATTCTGTATACAAACTGTTTTCAAAATGACCAACCTATGATCTACATCTTACCCATCAAATCTAATTTTGATTGAATATGTTGTTGTTTTCTTGTGTCTAACAGTAAAAAATACCCAAATGTTACAGCGTATAACAATTTTTTTGTACCCTAAGTTCATTGTTTTCCTTCACACCGTTAAGTAGTGCATATTATTATATTAAGTAGATCTCTTCAAAAAAATGTGTATCATTTATGTAAATGGAAATTGTAAAAAAAATTTTACCTGTAGCCATAGAAAAATATATATGCTTTCAGAGAATATTTTACTTATTTTGATATCTGGTTCATAAGTTTTACTTGCTGCAAGTTTTAAGTTTTAAGAATGTCATGAGGTGTGATATCATAACTGGCTAGGATATTTCTGTTATCTATGCCTTTGATGGAAATATCATGTCATGATTCTCAGAGGTCAAGATCAGTTAATCATTGACTTCATAATTCTTTTAAAACATAAGTTGTAAGGTCATCTTTTTGTGTTTCCAAATAGAAAACAACAAGACACAAAAGGTATCATAGACTGATGTGCATGCCACCCAGTTGGTCAAAAGCACAACACACACTGACTCACTTAGGTATAAATAACAAATTTCTATCTGAAAGGCAATGCTTTTTGCCACAATTTCAAGATTTCTGAATTTTCACCTATTTTGTCTCCAAAACATTTTACAACTTATAACTAAATATCTTGCTCTTAATGGTTGATTTTCCTGAATATTTTGGCTCATTTAGAGGCATGTAACTTTAAGCATTTAATAAATTTTATTTGTTCATTTAAAAAATTCATATCAACAGGTGAAAATGATACTTGTAGTTAGGAAACGCTACCAAAATTAAATTTTATTAAAACTGCATGAAACAGGACATGGTTTTTTAAACAAGCACTCATGGTTTTTAAACAAGCACTCATGATTTTTTTCTTACTAACAGTTAGAAATCCTCTCTTGTGTTTTTACTAACAGTTAGAAATCCCCTCTTGTGTTTTTTTTTACTTTAATAAAAGTAACAGTTTTAAAAGTG
Organism: Ruditapes philippinarum; assembly: GCF_026571515.1. Taxonomy (NCBI): domain Eukaryota; kingdom Metazoa; phylum Mollusca; class Bivalvia; order Venerida; family Veneridae; genus Ruditapes; species Ruditapes philippinarum. Next base: position 177,943 of record NW_026861157.1, on the reverse strand, counting down.
ACAAGGAAGTTTAAGGTTTATTATTGTTTGTGGTTATTTATATAGATTAAAACGGTTGTTATGACTAAATTTGAGATATTTTTGTGTTATTTTGAGGAAAAGTAGGCAAAATAAATTGTTAGGACATTGTAAAAAGAAAATTATTATACTGAGAACTGATACTGTATCACTCAAATATGATAGTGTGATGAAATGAAATATATTTAAGGTTCAAGTCTGTTTACCTTTAAGTCTGACGTTTGCAGCAGATTCTACCCATATAATTGCAGACTAAGATCACTCAACCAGCCTATCTATGAAAAATGTGCAAGTCCATTTAATATGGCTAAGTAATAAAGGCTAAGAATTTGTTTTGAATTGAATTATATTATCTTTGCAAGAAATAGTGAAATTATACATAGTTTTAAAAGCTTTGTCAATGCTAACTATTTATTCACACTGACCTAATTTTCACAGTTCTTTTCATCTTCGTATATGTGATTCAGAGATTTTTGAGATGAAAGTAGAGCAGTAAAATACATCCTTTATATTATGCAGATTAAATGAGAAACTACTTCAAAGTTTGACTATATTATCAACCAACACTGATATGTCAAATTTAACCCCAGTCCCCTCAGTGGGAGTTCAGGCGATAGCTAGGGAAATTATAAATCAAATATTCTGTCTGTAAAACTATATGATATTGCAGTGGTATTGTTTTTGTTGTCCAACAGGCAAAGTGAGAGCAATTCAGGCCAACCCCAAATACAAGGGCCTATATGTTGGGTTTGATAGTTCAGTTTATATCCCTAGATTCACCTGGGCTGGTTACGCGGTGGTAATGTCTACAGATAACACTAACACTGAGATCTGCTTGTACCTGATTATTTTTTCTGATAGTTTGTGAAAGTCTGTACAGTATTATTGACATGTAGATTGTTATTTGATATTTTAAATGTAATAGGATACAATTTAAATACAAATTTATTCATCAGGTGTGCATAATTAGCTAAACATTTTAGCTCCACATTTCGGTTTTGGGTTAGGTTGTTAAATTAAATACCGACAAAGCTATTTCATTGGAACTGTTTGTGTGGGTTCTACCTGCCACATCAAGTTTTACTCTTGAGTGGCGCCGTGGCCATATGGTTTAACATGTCAGACTAGTAATCTCAGGGGCACTAGCTGTTGTTTCCATAAGTAAGAAACTTTAAATTCATTACTTATTAGTAGATTTTTCCATGAACAGATTCGAGAGTGTTTCAATCAGCTTATAGCTTCCAACACAATCAATTTAAAATAGATAAGTATCAACTTTAAACTAATTTTCTGGGTCTAGGATCTGTATTCATATCAAAACATAAATTGGCCATTAAATTTATCAAAATGCTTATAATTCACATAGGTCACTGGGACCTACATGTATAATAACAAACATGTAATTATGTTGACTGAGCTCATTGATTTAAATTTAAAATGTTTGATTAATATGTTGTTACAAAGTAAATATAAGAATTTTATAAAATGATGATGATTGATATAGAACAGAAATTATGACTAAACACCAGTCTGAGAAAAACTAGTAAAACCTGTGTGGGAGTCTAGTTAAATTCTATTTGGACTCGCTAGCATAAGATGTAGTCTGATACCGTATAGCAATGTTTTGAGTTCCCTCCCCCCAACCCCCCCAAAAAAAAAAGAAAGAAAAAAAAAGAAGTATCATATATGCAATGACCGAGACAGATGTAGCATACTGATTTTTAACCAGGTTTTCCGAAGGAAAAAACTGGTTATTAGATTGAGGTATGTCGGCGGGCGGGCGGGACGCGGGCGTAAACAATTTCTTCTGTGCGCAACTCCTCCTACATTTCTCAACGGATTTTGACCAAACTTTCACAGAAGCTTTGTCATCAAGTGCCCTGGCGCATATTGTCGGGGTTTTGCGATTAGATAATATTTGACCTAATTATGGCCCTTTTGTTTTTTTTCCTTATATAAAATATATAGTGAACAATTTCTTCTGTGCGCAACTCCTCCTACATTTCTCAACGGATTTTGACCAAACTTTCACAGAAGCTTTGTCATAGAGTGCCCTGACACATATTGCCGAGGTTTTGCAATTGGTGTATATTTGACCTAATTATGGCCCTTTGTTTTTTTTCCTTATACAGAATATATAGTGAACAATTTCTTCTGTGCGCAACTCCTCCTACATTTCTCAACGGATTTTGACCAAACTTTCTTAGAAGCTTCGTTATTAAGTGCCTGGCACATATTGTCGGGGTTTTGTGATTGGATAATATTTGACCGAATTATGGCCCTTTGTATATTTTTTTCCTTATACAGAATATATAGTGAACAATTTCTTCTGTGCGCCAACTCCTCCTACATTTCTCAACGGATTTTGACCAAACTTTCTTAGAAGCTTTGTTATCAAGTGCCTGGCACATATTGTCGGGGTTTTGTGATTGGATAATATTTGACTGAATTATGGCCCTTTGTATATTTTTTCCTTATACAGAATATATAGTGAACAATTTCTACAGTGCGCAACTTCAAAAATTAAGCAAAAATAAAGTACTGTTTACCTTTCTAAAACATTTGGGGAAAAAAGGCGAATAGACAAAATAAAATTTCTCAATCATTTTTGTTTGAGGAATATTAAAAAAGCCATAATTCCTCCTAAAAATTCAATTAAAAACAAATGCCCCTTCATGACAAAGCTTCTGTGAAATATTTTGCTGAAAACCTGGTTGCATCGCATTGCGATGTTCCTTGTTTTAGATTAATTGACAAAAATAAGTTATGATGCCGTAGATTAAATTAAAATTTATTCCGTAAAAAATACTCATGTAAAACCAGACGCCATGTGCATTATGAGCCTATGGAAGTAACTCAGAAACAAGTTTCAGGCAATTTGTTGTCTTTCTGTGCAGAGTATGAGAAATAAATATTGTTCAAGTAACATTGTTTTTCATCAATTTCTTTACAATTTAATTAAATTTGAAATTTGAAACCTTTCAACAACTTTTATTTGAAATTCAGACCAGTTAAAATTTGTTTTGGCTATTTTTTTTTAATTGACAAAGCCCAAATAGTTTTGACCATTAAAAGTTTGTTTTTTTTTGTGCAGACTCAACACATGAAAACTTTCCTGTTGTTGTTACTTTTTATTGATAATAGAAGTTTTTAAATATTTCTTGTACTTTGTGCATGTGAAGTTTGACTTTTGTACTGGAAAGGTTTCAATTACTTACATTGTGGACATTATTATACAATGATGTACTTAAATTACACTTGACGTGTCTATATCCATTGTCACAAAAGGTTAACAAATTATTTGTGTATGTAAATATGGCGAAAAAGTGACATTTAATATGGTAAACAGACACAAACAAACTTTTTGTTCAATTGTTATCAAATGTTTAGTCCATGTGTAACCAAGAGTTTATCAAAATGTCAAAAACAAAATGTCACAAATTGGAGTTTAAAGCAACATGCCCTCAGATTCATGCTTATTTTCATGAAAAAATTGAAAATGCATGCTCGCAGCTTTGGTTTAGCCTGGGCAGAGTGATTAATTTAAGCTTGGAAGTGGCAGATTCTCCAATGGGTAATGATTGAATTAAAAATAAATAATACAGTTAAACTTTAGCCAAGACAAATTTTTTTTTTTAAATGCTTATAAAATTAGAATTTTAAAATGTATTTTTATATGTAAAGTATCAGTTGATTCAGTAAACTTTACTGACAATGAATGTTAAATTATAAGTTTTTAACACTCTAAAAAGGCTGTAAAGGTTGAAAACATTACAATTAAATAAATTGACCTTCTAGTTGTTAAAGAATAAAATTTAACGCTATGTAAAAAAATAGTTAATTTACAAATTTTTTTGAATATGTCCTGTATTGTCATGTACAATTTTGTCGATTTATTTTAAAGCATGGTAATACAAGCATTCATTGGTTAGTTTTTTGTTTTTTTTTTTATGCTTTTCATTGTATCACACCAAACAAAGCTGAAAAATTTAAAATTTTAAAATTTTTAAAAAAATTTATATTAAAATTTACCCAAAAAAATGTACTTTTTTGGAATTTTTAATAAATGAAAAAATTTTTTTGTGAATTAGAAAATTTTTGTGATGAAGAAAAGAGCTTTAAATTTCCCTTTGGCTTTATGATACATTTTATTTTTGATCCCAATTATATCGGATATATCAGGGGGTATATTTTATTTGTAAAAAATTTTTTACTATATATTTTGGGTTTTTATTTCGGGGGAAAAAATGGAAAGGGTTTAAAAAAAAAATTTTTAAATTTTTAGTTTTTTAAATTAAATCGGGTTAAACGGGGAAATGATTTTATACATATTTTATATTGTCATTATTTTTTGGGGTTTCAATTTTTTGTTTTTTCAGAAATAAAGATTTAGTTGTTAAACTGCTGGAACTTAAGTTTTAAAAATCCTTTTATTTCCCAATTCAGGTTGACCAGTATGTTCCAACATCTGGCATCTCAAATTTAGTATATTTTGATTCTAGATTTTCAGAGAATTATGAATAGCTAAAGGCACTGGGCAAGTCTCCCAAGGGCAGTTGCTACGTTTTATATACATGTATTAAATCAATGGAATGAAATATATTTCATAGAATTTTCATATTTAATTTTTGAGAACAGAAAAATTTTTTAAGCAGATTTTTTTAGTTATCTCCCCTTGTATTTGAATTTCAGTTGGTATACTGTAGAATCAGTTCAATAAAAACAAACCCTTTCCTTTAGCTTTCGACGTTTAGTTTTCTTCAGAAAAAATTCACTTTTTTTTTTAGTTGGTATTATGGTAATAAGAAACACATCTGAGACTGTTTAACTTTTTTTTTTCACAGTCAAATTCATAAGAGAAAAAAGCACTGGTATATGTTACGACTTGTTAATAATCTATACTATATATCTTTTTTAAACCAAATTTTAAGCAAAGGGGTGGGGTCACTACAGGATTTATTTTATCATCACCCATGTACTTGTCTGTTTGGTAAAAGGGGTAACTTCCCGGGTTGTAACATTTTATTCCCCATCTATGGGAATGTTTTCTGACTCAGTAAATTGTTATATTTTTGAGCAATTTTAAATAAATACAAAATTTATTGTTCTTTTTTTTTTGTCCCCGCTCTTGGATTGTGTTTAAAAAAAAGGCGGATTTTTTGGAAATAATCCCTTTTTCTTTAGATAATAAAATTTTTAAATTGTAAAAAATTAAAATTTTAATTATTTTTTTTGGGGGGTTGTATTTTTTGTGTATGTATGGGGTTTTTTGATTTATTTCTTGGATTTAAAAAGAACCGTGCCCTTTTTAGGGTCTTTTAAACTGACTCCTAAAAAGGAGCCCTGAGTCCTCGGGTACCTCTTTGTGCATTATTTGAGACTCAAACTTCCACCAAGTAGAACTTTATAAGCTTGATAGATAGTGTTCAAACATGACAGTAGCCTTTCTCAACATTTTCACCAGTATATAGCAATTAATTAAATAAGCCAGTGTTTATATGCATTCCGGCCAGGCTCTGTATAAAACTACATGACTTTTATACTGGTGGCAGCTCAATTTCTGTATTTCAATAATAAAATCCCTTGTAAAATTTAAATTGCTGTTCCAAATTCAAACAAGGTTTATTCATTACATAAATTCAGCTGGTTAATGATAAATCATATACCTTTATATACATGTATTAGAATTGATACCATATATAAATTATAAGATAAAAATAATTTTATTTTCAGAATTTTAGAAGGCACAAGAATTAGAATGGAGACATTACAAGAACTAGGCTCTTAGCTGATCAACAAATAGTAAGTTATTAAATCATTATCTCCTTCATCTTATACTTATGTAAAGCTTCTTGTTTAGTAAAATCAACCATTTCTTATCTATGAAAAAAAAAAAAAATAAATAGATATTGACAATGTAAGAAGTAAATGTGATCCATGTTTAACATTTTAAGGTGTATTTTTTCAGTTAAATAAATAAAGAAAGAAACCCCATTTAACATGTCTTAAAGAAGATATATGTGATATGTCACATGTTTAATCATTGTTGGCAAGAATATCACTGTAAAGCACTTTAAAATGTTTTCTATAGAGAAATTGTATACTGTCACTAGACCCATTTCCTTATATGATTGCACTTGTAAACCCTTGATAGATTGAAAGGATGACAATGCTATAATAAACAATAGAGTAATATTTTAAATAGTTGCTTAGAACTATCAATAGTGATCTCCCTTTATTTCATTTCCGTCTTTGAGGAAGCTATCCTGCTAGTCGGTGGTTCTACACAGGTGCCCGTTCGGGCCTGATATAATGCACAGAAGGACACCTGAGGTCTTCCTCCACCAGTAAAGCTGTACAGTCCTGATATGACCTATATTTAACCTTATCCACACTGTGTTAATTTGATGTAAAACCAATAAAACTAACATTTCTATCAATACATAGACTTTTTCTTAAAATGATAAGACCATGTTGTTTCCCTTTAATAATTGAAGGGAGAGAACTCTGTATTCTCACTTCCAAAGTCCTAACAGTGAATACACAGTTATCTCCCTTCCTGATTGGTAATTTTAAGAGAAAATTGGATACAGGTGTAACAATGCCAGATGTTCAGTGATGAAATTGACAGATTAGCACTGATGAGGAATGTTAAGTAAGAATGAAATAGATGATTTGTGAGCTGTTTATTACTGGTTATTGCCAGGAATTCCTCTCATGTTAGATCTGTAAATTATCCCATAATGCACCTGTAGGTACAATACATTGTTTGACATTGCTGAAGTAATAATACTATAGATGTAATGCAGCAGTACGGTATCTCAGAGAACTTCTGCAACAAGTTAGGACATTGTGTCAGCTAGCATTATGTATGGTAATAAGATAGCAGTTTCCATCAACGGCCACTTAAGCCTCTCTGCAGTGAACATGTCTTTGAAAATTGGTCATCATTATTGACATCACTCTACAGGAAACAGAAGTAGAATATTTTTCTTTGTTAAATACAACTCTTAGAAACAGTTAAATTGTCAAATTTCTAAAATGGTGAATGCAAAACTAATTATAATATTTTATGAAATGGTTAAATTCCAAAAATGATAAATACTGTGAATACAACACTACAGTTTAAACTTCCAAATAGTGAATACAACAAGGTTGATTTTAACCCCGAATAGAGTAGAATAGTTACTTTTAAATTCTCCAAAATGTGAATACATCATTACAGTTAAATTCCATTTTCATTTCAAAAATGTCTTGTAAATAGTGAGTCTCGCATAGATAAGTTTTTTACATCTACTGTAATGAGGTAAAATGCTGGTATAATACAACTGGAAGATCTTGCTCAACTCTGTTAAATGTTATATTTTCAGTAAGTAAGTAAATAAAACAGAAATAGAAAAACATTTCACGCAACTTTCTATAATTACTGTAACATTTTCTCGGACTGTATATATATATATATATATAGTAGTTTACACTTAACCAATTTATAATGCAGATAACTGAAATTTACTGCTGAGTAAGGTTTATGTGACAATTAAATGTGCAAGCTGTCACTATAGAGTTTAATCCTCCTGTATTTTATTGGCATATTGGCAAAGGTCTACTTTACTAACTACATCATTGCCATACTGCATGTTCTCAAAATTCCTCCTGAATTGTTTTTGTCTGATCAGCAATTGCAAGTGTTGTGGAGGGATGGAAGAACTTCTGTTATCAAAGTGCATGAACAGTCATGTCCAGTCCCTTTATTATAACCATTTTAAAATGGTGAAATACATGTAAAGATCTGACATTGTCTATCCTGGTGTCTGTGTCTATCTTTATGTCTGTCCTTCCATCCTGAAAAATAGAAACAAAGATGGCTATGTGAGAATACATTGTAAAAAAAATATGTTTTTGCTATACATTACGAAAAGGGTTCATGTGGTTAAAATGTCCTTTTGTGGCTTACAGAACAAGGGAAGCCACAGGAAGAGTCCAAGAATCATTACACAAATTTTTTTAAGTTATTGTCCATTTTGATTTTTCATACTTTTTTCCTCTGAAGTGCATAAGAAATGTACCACTCACAGGTATAGTTCTTGAATTATTGCCCTTTGCAAGTTTTCATGCATTTTTTTCTACAGGTCATGACTAAAAAAGTATCAGAAGGGTCAGGTCAAAATATTACAGATAGATAGCTCTACTGTAGGGAAAGAACAATAACTCTATATTGCATAATTTTGGAGTTTTTGCCCTTGAAATAATAACACTAAATTTTTGCTTCGGGTATTATTAAAAAAAAGTAAATCAGGTATTTATTTGAAACTTTATTGATTGATAGATCACATATAAGCAAAATATGTCTAAGAACAATTACTCTCTATTGCATGATTTTTAGCTCACCTTGGAAGCACTAATATACATGTAATAATAATAATTGCTATACAAGTTGTAAGGAAGAAGAAATATGTTCTGCTTTCGATTATTGGGGCAGAATCTTTCACAATGGGGAATATCAAGATATAAAAATATAAGAAAGTTAAATCCACTTTTCCAGCTTTTATTTAATTTGTCAACACATATAGTTTAATCAGGCAGAATGATCTAATATAAACATAATATTTAAATTCTGACATATCAATGAAAGTAAGTTTTACATTCATTTACTTGAATTGCTTATAAGACAAAAGTAGATAATATTCAAATATTCAGTAACATCTTGTTACCTGAAGTTTTTAACAAAGTTTTTAACATAATTATATTTTCAAGTATTCAAAATAAGAACAGCTTAGTGTTCTTAACTAAATTTTAGTTGTTTAACAGCAAACATTTACAAAATGTACATAGAATAAAAATACAACTTACCTAGATATAAAAATATAAGAAAGTTAAATCCACTTTTCCAGCTTTTATTTAATTTGTCAACACATATAGTTTAATCAGGCAGAATGATACTGCCAGCTGGAAAAGGGATCTTTTAAGGGGTTCTCTCACTGTCCATTGGTTTAGCTTAGTTAACCAATAATTAAACATTATTTCTAGAGAGGCGGAACTACAAGATCTGGCTTAATTCTGAAAATACTTGAGAAATAACTTACATATTTTGTAATCACTATCAAGAAATTTAATTGTCTATGTTTTTAAAAGAATAAAGTTTATCACAAATGTTAATATAACAAGCATTTTGCAATTCTTTGTCTGGTGTAAAAGGTTTTTAGCACATTGGCTTCTCTGTAACAACATGTCACCTGTTTCACGGTGCATATCCATATCGGTACCCTCTTTGTGAAATCTGCAGAAACGGTACCCTCTTTGCACATGTACAGGCCACTCTCTGCTTAAATCAAACCAGCGATGGATAACAATACAGTAAAATTTCAATATAATAAACACGTAGAAAAGATGTATACCACGGAACACTAGAATGTTTTATCTATGTGCTAATTTGTCATACATGTTCCCGTTTTTCATGTACTACAAATTCACAATAAGCTACAAAAAAATCAACATGTCTTGCTTCGCCCATCACCTCGACATATTTTTTGGGCTGAAATGAACCTGTGGCTTGATTATGTATGCATCATACATATTTGGTATGTTCATTTACATATCATCTTCGGACAAATGGCAGTACATTGTCAAAAATAATTGTAAAATTCATAAAAACACCCTACTTTCAGTTTTGCAGCGGCATTGGCTACCTCTCTTCATTTGAATTTTTATATCACAGGTACCCTCTCATTTTTTTACACATAGGTACCCTCAAGGCATGACATATGCTTTTATTTGCGTTAATCGTTAGGTATGTAATATTTCTTTATTTATGTAAATATTACATACTTAACGATTAACGCAAATAAAAGCATATGACGTGCATTGAGTATAGCAGATTTCACAGAGGGTACCGATATGGATATGCACCGTGTGTTTGAGACATTCCAATTGACCACATAAATGTACTTCAGATTTAACAAAGAAAACAAAGGGTATAATTTATTTTTATCATATATAAATTTATGCCTAATTTTGAAATCAGAAAATACAAAATAAAATTTAAAATGAAATTCAATACAAATATTTCACTCACTTATTTATTATACACAATATAAGATATAACAAGAAAATAGCTAATTTTTCATAGCATGACAAATAACTACAACTTTAAGGAATAAAGAAGGGTATCATGTCATTGTTTCTATGGTATGATAAGTCATTGGGTCAGTTAATATTGCTAGAAGTAGACACAATGTCACCTATATTACTGTAGACACACTTGGTGAAAACTGCAGTATTACAGTAGAGGAAAAGTTTTATTATTGGTGTTTTGTCTTAAGTGGAGTGCATTTCCTGACTTGCTTGTAATTATGTTTAGAGGGGAATGTATGGATTCGAATGGATTTATTTGATTATTTGTTTGAATATAGCATTGTTGCAACTCAGAGAAAATTGTTTTTAGATTGGAAATTGTTTTATTTATTATTAACCTTGCTGAATTTTGTGCACTTGAATTGGAACAGTTAAATGTTTTTAGTCCCCTACCGGTTTAACCGGAGGGGACTTTAGGTTTACCCTCTGTCCGTCTGTCTGTCTGTCCGTCTGTCCGTCTGTCTGTCAGTCCGTCAGTCCGTCCGTCCACAAAACTGGATCCCGCGATAACGCAAAAAGTACTGAAAATATTTTTATGAAACTTGATATATGGATAGATGGCAGTATGGAGATTATGCACGTCTTTTTTTTTTCTTCCTATGTTGAAAATTCTGGTTGCTATGGCAACAAATAGTCTGAAAATATGGCAAATTTAAGACATAAACTGGATCCAGTGATAACTCAAAAAGTACTGAAAATATTTTTATGAAACTTGAAATATGGGTAGATGGCAGTCTGGAGATTATGCACATCTTTTTCTTTTCTTCCTATGTTGAAAATTCTGGTTGCTATGGCAACAAATAGCCTGAATTTCAAGATTTCTGATTTAAATTTTTCAGCTTTTTCACTATATGTTCTTTATTTCTTAAGGTGTTTACTTCAAACTTTAAATATAAGTTTCTGGTCATCAACCACATCATATGTGACAAGGTTTATAACTCTAGCACAAAAAATATCAGTATTACCTCCCTTGAACTTAGATTTTTTAGGGGAAAAAATGTTGTCTTTTTTAAATAACTTCTTTATTTCCTAATGTATCTACTTCAAACTTCATATATATGTTTCTTATTATCATTCGACATTTTTGAGAAGGTTAAATACTCTAGCAAGACTATTTCCAGAATTATGTCCCCCTTGAACTTAGATTTTTTTCGAGAAACTGGTATTTTCACTCCAACTTCTTCATTCCTTATAGGATTTACTTTAAAATCCCACATCGTAATAATATGACAAGGTTGTATAAACATAATTTCCTTACTAAGCATGGAAACTTAACACATTACTGTGATATAGACAAACTTATTTTATTATGTTTTGTGGTTGATATTTTCAAATACAGACTTCATCCTCAAATTCATTATAAATGGCAATACACAGGAGTATATGACAATTAAAGAACTTTTTGAGGGACCGGTAGGGGACTACTGTATTGCCCGCAATACTATCAAATGCTTGTTTTGTTTAAGTTTCATACTTGAGAGGATGGACTAGTTTAATGGTACACAATTATGTAGAAATAAACAAAATCCTGTATGGGTACTGGGTATAAAGCTGTACCTGTTTTATGCAATTTATAAATGTTAAAATTATGTTGTTTGGTGAAATTATCGAAAGATTTGCAATGTCTCTTCTGAAAAATATATGTAAACAATAAGATATTATGAAGATTTTTAACTGTTCAGCTATGATTCTGTGCATGTGTCATTTAATAGCTCAAAAGAAAATACAACAATGTATTTCTGTCATACAAGTATTTCAGAGTTGTTCTTTTTTAAAATTCAAACAAAAATTTTATAATCTGCAGATATCGGTGATATTGCTTTATACACTTTAAGTTTAAAAAATTTAAAAGATGAGAATATGTGACAAGAAAACTGTGTTATGAACTTTGAATATAGGTTTAAAATATAAACACTAATTTTTATTGGATAAAAAATTTGTGAGAGATTTGATAGTGGTATTTATCTGCACACAATGTTCAGTTAGATGATTTAACAAGGTTTAACCACATGAAATACATGATATATAGAAATTTTATAAATTCTTTAAAATTCTCTTAAATTTTTTCAATTTTTTTTTCAATGATTAGATTGCTGTTGAATTAAACAGAATCATTAACCAGGTTTTCAACGAAAACTGGGTAATAGTAATTCCGAAGTAGGCGGGTGGGCGGGCTGGCTTCAACTTTTGGTTTCCGCTCAATAACTTGAGTTTGCTTTGGCCTATTGACACCAAACTTGATGTGTAGGTAGCTTATATCAAGAGGCAGCTTGGGATTGCTACCCAGGTGTCTGTGATCAAGGTCACTGTTACTAAAAATAGAAATTCAGTTTCTGCTCAATAACTTGAGTTTGCTTTGGCCTAGTGACACTAAACTTTGTGTATGGATAGCTTATATCAAGAGGCAGCTTGGGATTGCTACCCAGGTGTCTGTGATCAAGGTCAAGGTCACTGTTTCTAAAAATAGAAATTTAGTTTCTGGTCAATAACATGAGTTTGCTTTGGCCTATTTACACCAAACTTGGTGTGTAGGTAGCTTATATCAAGAGGCAGCTTGGGATTGCTACCAATTTGTCTGTGATCAAAGTCATGGTCACTGTTAATAAAAATAGAAATTCAGTTTTTGCTCAATGACTTGAGTTTGCTTTGGCCTATTGACACCAAACTTGGTGTGTAGGTGCCTTATATCAAGAGGCAGCTTGGGATTGTTACCCAGGTGTCTGTGGTCAAGTTCAAGGTTACTGTTACTAAAAATAGAAATTCAGTTTTCGCTCAATAACATGAGTTTGCTTTGGCCTATTGACACCTAATTTGGTGTGTAGGTAGCTTATATCAAGAGGCAGCGTGGGATTAATATCAAAGTGTCTGTGATAAATGTCAAGGTCACTGTTACTAACAATAGAAATTCAGTTTCAGCTCAATACCTTGAGTTTGCTTTGGCCTATTGACACCAAACTTTGTGTATGGATAGCTTATATCAGGAGGCAGTGTGGTATTGCTACCCAGGCGTCTGTCATCAAGGTCAAGGTCACGGTTACTTTAAGAGAAATTCAGTTTCCGCTCAATAACTTGAGTTTGCTTTGGCCTATTGACACCAAACTTGGTGTATGGGTAGGTTATATCTAGAGGCAGCTTGGGATTGCTACCCAGGTGTCAGTGGTCAAGGTCAAGGTCATTGATACTAAAAATAGATATTCAGTTTCTGCTCAATAATTTGAGTTTGCTTTGGCCTATTGACATCAAACTTGATGAATGGGTAGCTTATATCTAGAGGCAGCTTTGGATTAGTACCCAGGTGTCTGTTCAGTTTTTGCGTAATAACTAGAGTTTGCTTTGACCTTTGACACCAAACTTGCTGTGTGGCAGTTTTGGATTGCCACTTAGATATCTGGGAGCAAGGTCAAGGTGATTTGCTTACAATAGAATTTTCAGCTTCTATTCAATAACTTCAGTGCACCTTGACCTATTGATTGCTGTCACATCAAAACTTGGTCGTTGAAAACCTTGTTTTTGTCGCATTGCGGCGCTTCTTGTTGTTAAGTTGAAAGGGTTTTGCAGCAATTTTCTTGAAATTTAATCAATGTCTGCAAGACAATGATAATATGCTGGTGTAAATGACAAATATTTCATGTCCATTCATTTAAGTGTTTTATTATTTTTATTGGATATTTAAATGACAGATTAGAAAAATTAGGTGGAGTTTCTAGGAGAGTCACGGTGGTGCAATAATTGGAATGGTAATTGTTTAACATCTGTCTGCAGATTTCTAAAGTCTGTCTGTTGTTTCCAGTAAATTTAATTATTTAAATGTGCACATTAGGGAATGTTTTAAATAAGATTAATTTGGACACATTTAGTATAATCTAGAGGGATGGATTTTTCATTTTTCAGATTAAAAAAAACACATCATTTTCTGCATTTGAAATAATAAACCGTATTACTGGATTGTATCCGCGTGTCGGAAATTTAGTGAGTTTAAAATTCCAGACTTTTCGCATGAAGAAATATTAGTGAATCGTGCTAGATTAGAATTTTATGATAGATTGGTTGATACTGACGCTAGAAGAAATTGTAGCGATTTTCAATTCCCAAAATTCGCCAAAATTTCTTGTTGCTAACTTAACCACTTATACTATAACATATTTGAAATCAATTGCAAATCTCTGAAGAAAATACCAATTGATCATAAACTTGTCATTATAACGGGGCATGCTGATTTGGTAAAAACCTTACTTAAGTCTCACTGTCTCTTAAGAACCCAAGCTGAAGTAGGTTGAAAAGAACCCAGTTAAGTATAACAGAACTGTAGGTTAGTGAAAAGACTTAATGATTTCCATCCATGGTCCTGATAATTTGTAGCAGTCTGGCTTCTTAGTTTTGTTATTCAATTATGTGTTTACATGTAACCACAATAATGTACAAAACAACTGAATATAAAATATTTGATGATTTAACATTTTGTTATTGATATTAAGGAAAAAAATAGAAATATAGATAAGAAGAAGTATTTGATAAACACACATGGGTAGTTCCCTGCTGTAAAAAATCCTTCAGATAAAGTCATGATCAAATGATCAAATTACTTCAATGGGATATCCAAAACTGTTGCTTGTCCTTTCTTTATTAACTTCCTTCTATGGCATGCATTTACTTTACATTTCATTTTAAGGCAGAGGAATCCCACTGAACTGCAGGTGTTGTCTTTATATACTTTACTTTATATATTTACTTGAATAAAACAGAAGAACGACAGATATTTATTTATGATATTTGAAGAAAATGATTACAATGTACATTTGTGTAACATAAAGCAAAAAAAACAACTGGATTTTTAAAACTTTTAAATTTAGTGGTAAGTAATCTTTTAACATTTAGTTTTGCATTAAAACTGTTCATGCATCTGTATATATACAAATAAATAAGCAGGCTAAAAAGCATGCATTTAATGATAAAAGTAGGGGAGGACACGCCTTTGTTGCAAATGTTTTGAATACGCATAATGCAGGGCACCATGTAGAAAAGCTAGGTGCAAATCGACAGCCCCAGTATTTTCATTATCAAAAATGACATCACACTTGAATGTGAAAAGCAACTGACAAAACGTTTTATACAAAAAACAAATGCACACTTGGAATGAGGGACAATAGTGGATTATCTTCCCTTGATAAAAACCGAGGTTAACCAAAATGTAAGTAGGTCCAAATATTTGGAATCCTTTGCTTTTATCGTTGAGTTTTATGTAAGACAGGTTGATATGTTTTAATCAATTATTTCCACATGCATCAACAAATATGTAAACAATAAGAAAAAAATGTTTCATTTATGTCAACAGATTCTACATCTTATCGCAATATTTAATCTGAATATTACAAATGATAATAATTAGCCCTAATTAATTCAGTTTGCTACAAAGAAATAGGCGATAAAGTCCGAGTAATCCAATAGCTTAGGACCTATCTATTTATAGGGAGTACTCAGGGGAGGTTATTCACTAATGTCCCCCATTACCAACTCAGACATATATTTTTATGCAAGGTAGCAGCCTAAATCAAATTTTTTCAAGCAATAACATCTACAGAAATCCCCTCAGCATTAAAATTTTATTAAATCCATCATCCCAAAGGCCTTGGCTTTAAATGCATACATGTATGCATCTTTGTGCTTCTGCAGATGTTCATGCACAAAAAGGATGGATTAACCCTCTGTTAGAACAACAATGTGCCATTACTTCTCCAG
The DNA here is from genome assembly GCF_026571515.1 of Ruditapes philippinarum. Taxonomy (NCBI): domain Eukaryota; kingdom Metazoa; phylum Mollusca; class Bivalvia; order Venerida; family Veneridae; genus Ruditapes; species Ruditapes philippinarum. The sequence goes on along the minus strand of NW_026861157.1, from coordinate 162,058 downwards.
TTCAATAAAATATTAAATACTTAGCTAAATAAAGGACAAGATTGCCATTAACCAAATACTTATGCCCCAACTTTAGCAGACCAAGTGCTCCAGAATCTGAGGGTTGTAACCTTAAGAATGTGTTACGGTCTATAGTATATAAGGGGTTTAAACATATGAGACAATATTGTGATGTGACAGCATTAGACGCTTTTTATGACTAAATTTTGATTTTGTTTACCTTTTAATAATGAATACATTTTAGGGCTTATTTTAAAAAGGAATCCAATTTGATTATGAAATATTCAACTTATGTTTTAAAAAGTCATGCTAGGTTGAAGGGAACAATGTATTTGTAATAAACCACAGTGGTAATTACGTAATATGGCAAAACATTATAAAATGATAAATTGATCCAAATTATGTTTTGTCCTTGTAATTTATAACAATTAATACGGAATATAATCTAATGTTTGGGTTTAAGGTACATTAAAATATTATAATTCACAATAGCACAGCTGTAAAGTAATTGCATTTATTTGTTAAAACAACATAAAATCATATGTTGACCATCTACAAACATATGGTCAAATCAAACAGGAAGTTAAAATTTTTGCACTTTAAGAAATCATTAAAAATTCTTGAACAGTTGTTAAATTTTCTTCAACTTTAATTTATTTTACAAACCTTTGAAGACAGAAAGAATTATGACAATGCAATTTTGTACTTAAAGCAATCTCAGCTTATTTTATAAAAAGCTTGAATAAAAAACTTAAAACTCTAGATGAGATGAGCACGTCTTAGTATTGCTGCATTAATTACTCAGTTTCACTATATTTTTCTCTAGAATTACTTTTTAGCTCGACTATCGACTATTTGATAAGAACAGGTACAGCTATCCTTTTTAAGTCACCCGAGCGACAGTGTATTACCACTTACGTTAAAGTTTTTGTAACACCTCATATATTTTCAAAGTCCATTGACATATGGCATTGAAACTTTGCACACTTGTTCACCATCATTACCCCAACCGGTAGACAAGAGAAGGTAACTCTATCAAGCATTATGACAGAATTATGTCCCTTTTTCGACTTACAATTTACATTAAAGTTTGCATACCACCAGTGAGATATTTTCATATTCTATTGACATCTAGCATTGAAACAAGTTGAAATTTTATACACTTCCTTGAGAACATATTATAGGACTTTCTCCAAGGCCTATAACTGTAACATGGATTTAAAGGAAAAATCAACTTTGAAAATTTTATCAAGGTTCTTTTACTGTCAAGCACTATAATAGTCAAGCGTGCTGTCCTACTACTATCTCGCTATCTTGTCTCTGTGGGTAAATGTGGTATGGATAAAATACAGTTTTTCACACAAGAAGTATTTTTATTAGTACTTAAAAATTGCAATAGTTTGACCACAAGTGATCTAGATAAAAAGGAACTAATTCTCTGTGGTTTTATTAGGCCCAAATAACCCTTAAACTAAAATCATGTATTAAAGTGGAATGTAAAATAAAGAAATAAGTCATTTATGTGGCACAGTAGTGAAAATATTTTCATTAGAGCTTTTAGTGCTTCAAAGGAATTGTATGTTTCTGAGTGTTTTATTTTGATTGAAAATGTATTTCTTGTAGGATTTATTGCTTTAAACTTTATAGTATTTTACAATTATTTGAGAGTGTGTCATAATGAAGTAGTTGATTGGTCTGTTATAAGATGAAGAAATAATTTAACCTTTGATGTAAGCAAGGTATATTTGATGTGTATAATAATATTTATATATACACACATACAATGTATACATATATGTTATAACATGTTTACATGTATCACCTGCTGGAGATGATGAAAGAAAGGTTTCTTATTTAATGTGCACTAATCAGTCCAGGTGGATTATTTTATAGTGTTTTTTATAATATTTATTTCATTTTTTTTAATATGGAAATTCTACAATCAAATATTGGCAAACCTTTTAATACATGTGTAAATGGATGTTTACTAATTGAATTAATGGAATATATTAGTTTTGAAAATTTGATAATTAAAAAAAACAAACTTTTTTTGGGGTATATATGGTATTCAATTATTGCATTCAGGTGCATGTGCAGCTTGTGTTTGTGCAGGTCACAGTCTGTATGTGTGAAATAGGGATAAGACATTTTCATCAGCCTGTTACGTTTCATTCAGCATAAATTTTGTTCAATCAGTACATGTTGCACTTTGTTGTGCCGGAATAAACCTTTACAGAATTATTTTTTTATGTAAGTAAAGTGTGTAACTTTTGTTAGGAAATTACTTGTTAATATGTTATAAAAGTGATGTTATTGTAATGTAAATGTTGTAATTCTTTTATTTAAACTGCATTTTCAAAAACTTTTTTTACATCTCGAAAGTGTAATAATAATATAATTATATCCCTTAAAATAGAAAATTCCTAGCTTAGAACTTGGCAAAACCACATGGTAGCAACAAAAACACTGTGAACATGATATTTTTTACATCTATAAACATGATGTTTTTATTCTTAATTTAAACATATGAAATGCAGTCTGGTTTTAGTGATCATTTTACAATCTGAATAAATATATATAGGTATTTTTACAATTACTTCTTTTCATGAAAAGTTACATAAATGTATTTAAAAGTAAAATATTGTGAATTAAATGAACAAAGAATTAATGTATTCACACATTGCATTAAGGACATAATTACAGTCCATGTAAATTACCAAACATAAGTCAAAATATGCAAAAATAGCCCTTAATGCATTAAATTTGGTAATGTAGTAGAAACATAGAAAAATATACTTCAAAATCAGTCATTAATCGCACCTAACATGTGTATCTTGAATCTCATCTGGAGGCAGCTTTAGTATAATTATTATATTATATGTCACAATTAATGTTAATGTTAACATGACATTTTAAAGTGTTCAAAATAAGGTAGTTTTCTTGCAAACTCAGCATTTTATAAAAAATAAAACAACATCCCCAGCTGACTGTTAGATGAATAACAATACATGTATGTTGGGGATTATAACTGAGAGTGAAAATGTGTATACTTAGGTACTCCTCTTTTTTAAGTTTTTTTTAAGGTAAAATTTACCTTACAGCAGAATATGTAAGAATTATTTTTTTTTTGATTTGATTTGAATTTAGAAAATAATTAGAAATTTAGCATTTAAGGCCAATTCTTTAAGTTAATGCTGATTTATGATGCAGAATTTAAACACCTGCCTCTAGCATTTGTAAGGAAGATATCAATTGATCAGGAGTTATTGTAAAATTTTACACGGAATATATTTATGATATTTGTGTATTTTCTAAGAATACTTAATCCAAAAACAAAGAAGGAAAGCAATTAATAAATATTAGACAGACATCGAGGAAAGCATTTGATTGGTCAATTACAAGGGAACACAGAAGCTTTTATAATTAAAAATTGGCACTTTAAATTAAACCCATCTGGCTTAAAATTTTCAGAGATATTGGTTTTTAATGAATGGAATTTTCATGCTAGAATTCAAATGATTTTGCAGCTGGATTTTTCTGTTATTTTGAAAGATTTCATTTCTTGTGGAATTAAGTATTTTAACAATATACAGGATCCATGGATAGACTTTATGTACAGTTATAATGTTCTGACACAAGGAATTAGTGATCTGGGAGAATATTGCTTCATTTATTTGAGATTATTTGGCGCTGTGATATCTGTGTGGATTACAGGAGACCATGGAGAAACAATTTGCCTGCAATAAAAAATGTTCTTTCAAATACTATTAAAGTGTTTAATGAAAGTCTGAATGATTCTGTATCTTAACAGAAGTGGATTTGTATTTGTATTTGTGGAGGAATAAAAAGATAATAATGTTATTTTGTGGAATGGTAGAAAATTTGCCAAGATGGCCTTGGGAAAATAAAAGGTAAGTTTGGTTATTAATTATGTTAGTTTTAATAATTTGTGCAGCTAGATAATTGTTGAGAATTATAGTCTACAAGTAAAGAATTATATTTTAACATTTATCCCATAATTAAATTTGTTGAGCAAATGTTAAAGTAAATGTTCTTTTTTTTTACTTGTTGCAATAATGGTTATGTAATGCAAATAAATGTAATGTTTTCTTCAATTGTATTTACATTTATCTTTGGGGCGTCCGTGGCCGAGTGGTTAAGGTCGTTGACTTCAAATCACTTGCCCCTCACCGCTGTGGGTTCGAATCCCGACAGGGACTTTGGATTCTTTCATGTGAGGAAGCTATCCAGCTAGCTCACGGAACGTCGGTGGTTCTACTCAGGTGCCCTTTCATGCCTGAAATAATGCACGGAAGGGCACCTGAGGTCTTCCTCCACCAGTAAAGCTGGAACGTCGCGATATGACCTATACTGTGTCGATGTGACGTAAAACCCAAAACAAACAAACAAACATTTATCTTTACCATGAAATAAGACAGATACTACAGTAAAGCTTTGTATTCTAAGCACATTACATGTATTAAAGAATCACTGTAGAATCTAGAGAGTAAGTTAAAACCTCAGTTCCTGATCTAGACTGAGTACCAATTTTGTAAAAATTAAAAATTTTGTTAGTGTAAATAACATCATGAACAACAGAAAAAATGATGAAATTTTTTAAATGGAATAGAATTATTGTGTTCAGGAAGCCTTATAATATATGCAGAGGCCTTAAGTATATTATTATAACTTTCATTGACAGCTGTTTAGATTAAAACCTCATGGAAGTTTATTATCAGGAGGTCAACATCAGAATATCTGACAAACAAAATGGTCAGGGGGATTTTTTTACAAGGGGCATTAAACAAGACTACTTTGTTGATAAGAGAAGTCCTTCAAGTACTTTGATTTTAACAGAGATGATACTGGAGAGTGTCTGAGCATGACATGTGCAGGGGGTTGGTGGAGTATTGTTATTATGAATACCAGATGTATGAAAATTTTAAGGAAAAATATCTTAAATTAAGCATTATTGTGCTCATTAATCAAGAAGTATTAAAGATATGGATATCCAACTTGGAATATATGTACTTCCTTATGTGACATGGCTGCAAATTCTGAAATATAAATATGTTTGCAGTAAGGACCCTTTTTAACATTGCCAAAATTGCTTATAAAGTAGTATGATTGAACTATCAATGATATCAACACAGAACATGAAGATGCACATTACCCTGATAATAATATTTGTTTTAAGTTTTGTCCCCTTTTAATAAAGATTTAAAAAAAATGGTTATTGATAAAATGTATAAAAAATACTATCAAAGATATTGTACACATACCTGGCATACTTGCTTCATCTGTAGAGAGGTAACATAACTCAGTGATCAGTTTTTTTAGAGTAATATGCAAACTTCTTCACATGTAAAATCAATTTTAATAATTGAATTATTGTATAAAATTCTGAATATGTTGAACGTTCACAAAGTTATTGAGACAAATATTAAGAGCATCAGAGTCGTAAGACTTGAATTTACTATTTTTTTAGTCATTGCCCTTGATAGACAAGTGTTGGCACTGCATGCCGTGTTCTTGTTTTAATTTAATAACAATGAATGTGTTTGATCTATTAATTAATAAATACTGTCTAGGCATCTTCTTGGACTAAAATCAATTTTGGTAACATGTTAAGATTCTTGTAGCCTCAGGAAGATGGTTCGGTGATTCTAGTTTAAGGTGCTTGCTTATGATGCCTGAAATAAGGCAGAAAGATGGTTCAGTGATTCTAGTTTAAGGTGTTTGCTTTATAATGATGCCTGAAATAAGGCAGAAAGATGGTTCAGTGATTCTAGTTTAAGGTGCTTGCTTATGATGCCTGAAATAAGACAGGAAGATGGTTCAGTGATTCTAGTTTAAGGTGCTTGCTTATGATGCCTGAAATAAGGCAGGAAGATGGTTCAGTGATTCTAGTTTAAAGTGCTTGCTTATGATGCCTGAAATAAGGCAGGAAGATGGTTCAGCGATTCTAGTTTAAGGTGCTTGCTTATGATGCCCGAAATTAGGCAGGAAGATGGTTCAGTGATTCTAGTTTAAGGTGCTTGCTTATGATGCCTGAAATAAGGCAGGAAGATGGTTCAGTGATTCTAGTTTAAGGTGCTTGCTTATGATGCCTGAAATAAGGCAGGAAGATGGTTCAGTGATTCTAGTTTAAGGTGCTTGCTTATGATGCCTGAAATAAGGCAGGAAGATGGTTCAGTGATTCTAGTTTAAGGTGCTTGCTTATGATGCCTGAAATAAGGCAGGAAGATGGTTCAGTGATTCTAGTTTAAGGTGCTTGCTTATGATGCCTGAAATAAGGCAGGAAGGTGGTTCAGTGATTCTAGTTTAAGGTGCTTGCTTATGATGCCTGAAATAAGGCAGGAAGGTGGTTCAGTGATTCTAGTTTAAGGTGCTTGCTTATGATGCCTGAAATAAGACAGGAAGATGGTTCAGTGATTCTAGTTTAAGGTGTTTGCTTATGATGCCTGAAATAAGGCAGGAAGGTGGTTCAGTGATTCTAGTTTAAGGTGCTTGCTTATGATGCCTGAAATAAGGCAGGAAGGTGGTTCAGTGATTCTAGTTTAAGGTGCTTGCTTATGATGCCTGAAATAAGGCAGGAAGGTGGTTCAGTGATTCTAGTTTAAGGTGCTTGCTTATGATGCCTGAAATAAGGCAGGAAGGTGGTTCAGTGATTCTAGTTTAAGGTGCTTGCTTATGATGCCTGAAAGGTAGGAAGATGGTTCAGTGGTTTTAGCAAGGAGCCTGGGTGTTATAATATCTGAAATTATTCTGGAAGGTGGACCTTTGAAATTCTTCTATATCAGTAGGGCTGCAGACCCTTTACATATTACTTTGACAATATCAAATTTACTTTAATCTTTAACAAAAAAATGAAAAACTGTTGGTGAGTTAGACATAAGACTCATAACATTCATGAAAGTAATAAGAAAACCTCTCAAATGAAAAGAAATGACTTGTGTTAAAGTAATTATCATTTGCACCTACTCATCACTACACAGAATGTGTTTTCCTTTAATCATTATCATACAAAAAAGACAAATTGTTATGTTTACATCTCATTATGCTAATATTTATATAGATATTTAATAGCATTTTTGACTGACTTCAGAATTCATCAAATGGCATTACTTGTGGAGTTCCTTTGGTGTTTTGGCCAGAAATCACAAAAATTCCAATTATCCCACACATAATTATGTACAAGTAAGACCAGTAGAAGATTGTTGGTTGGTTGTTCTATACGACAAGTGTTAAATCAACAAAGTTGAAGGCTCATAGAAATAGAATGATCACAGTCAATCTGTTAGTTGTTATAATTAACAAGGATTATTCTTCCAACTTGTTCTTACAATTGTCTTCTTAAGTCATGCATTCATTGATTATTCATTTAATAGATAAATTAAATTTGCACAGTTATTCATGAAAATCATGCATGAAATGCAGGACCAGAAATATAACATGCAGGACAAGTAGAATTTAACAGTCTGATACTCATCTTGCAGGAAAAGTGGCTCTGAAAAGAATATTCGATCTCTTCTGGCTGAATGATTCATTTTCATTAAATCCCCTTACACTAAAGTTGTTGACTTGAATCAGCCTCTCTCTGTCCAGCTGTAAGGTTTTGTTTGGTTGGTTGGGTTTTACATAGCACCAACACAGTATAGGTCATAAAATAGTGACTTTCCAACTTTACTTGTGGAGGATAACCTAAGGTGGCCCCTCTGTGCATTATTTCAGACTGAAACAAGCACCTGAGTAGAACCACTGGCCAGTTTTTGTTTGTCCGGGGAATAACTAAAAAACTACTTGCCGTATCAACATGAAACTTCTTAATCAAAACCATATTGACAAAGTGTCATGATATGGTATCATAGTTAGAACAGTGGGAGTTTTAGTTTCATAAAGGCTTTCATTAAACTTTTTATCAGAAATGATGTAAAGCTACCCACCTGAAAGTATTATAACATTTTCCATAGATGCAAAGTTAGTCTGTATAAAAAGAGCTGTGTATGTAACATCAATATATTTATTGTAGAAGGACATGGAGGGAGAAATATCAAGATATTTTACATTTAAAATCAATGTTTATTTACCTGGGCATATGGTCCATTTTGTTTCAAGGTAATCTGGAAAAATATCTGGATTTACTATGAAAGATAACTGATTTTATGATAATAGAAAGAGATAAATATTTGGGTGGTTCTGTGCTGTTGTATGAGTTACATTTCAGTAAATCAATATATTCTGAAGATATATGGCAGATAGAGAGTTTTTTCGTACTGTAGATACAAAACATTTGTTGGCTTCACTGTACACATATGTACACAATTTTTAGCCAAATGGTCATGTAGTCAGTCAAATAGGAGACACAATTTACTCAGCCAAATGGTCAAACAGAAGACATAATGTTTTCAGTCAAATGGTCATACAGTAAACAATTGGCCAAATGGTTAAAAAGTAAACATAGCTATGGTATGCCTGGAATAACATTCTGTTGAGAACTGTTTGAAGATAAGACCAACCATTTAGATAGTGGGCTTACTTCCAAGTACTAAAATAATTTGATTATCATATGTTTAGTTTAAATCATTACAAAGGTATAATAATATTTACAATGAGGAAAAGGTTAACATCAGGTTATACTATTCAAATGTAAATAATTATATCCTGACAAATCACTATAAGTCTGTCAGCATTCATCATTTTTCTGCAAAAATTCAATTTGAGTTTTCATAACAATTTATTTATCAAACATTTGGACCTTTCTGTCATGGTGTTTGAAAAATGTTCATCATTTAATAATGCTTATTTTTACAATCCTTCTGTATAGTAGAACCTAATTATAGATGTCCTACTTTGTATATAAAAGCATTTATATAAAAGGCATTTTAAGGATGAGTCTGATAATTAGTTGCAATTGTATCATTTGTTACATTAATGAAATATATCTAATATATTATGTACCTTTCATCTACACTGTAATGATAAATGTCACTGCTACTTAACATGCAAATAAAACATTTTCTGAATTATAAACAGATACATGAAACACACATAGTAGAACAGTAGAACAGAATTCAGTCTCTTTACATTTGTCCTCAGAAATTGATAACAAATGATCTGCATTATAGTTTAGTTTTTCTGAACTTTGTTTGTGAGTCATTATACCCCCAAAACGAAGTGGGGGGTATATTGGAGTTACCCGGTGGTCGGTTGGTTGGTCGGTCAATCAGTCGGTCGGTCCAGCTATCCGTTGCGTTTTGCCTTGTCCGGAGCATAACTTGAAGACTAATGGTTGGAATTCAATACTACTTCATACAATTATCAAGCACATTGAGAGTAAGTGCATTGCAGAAGAACTATGACTCCATCTTTACTAATTACAGACTAATTGCCCTTTGTTATTTTTCCTTGTCCAGAGCATAACTTGAAAACTACTGGTTGGAATTCAAAAAAACTTCATACAATGGTCAAGCACAATAAGGGGAAGTGCAGTGCACAAGAACCATAACACTATCTAAAGTAATTACAGAGTTATTGCCCTTTGTTACTTTTCGATTGCTTTCTTTTGTCCAGAGCATAACTTGAAGACTAATGGTTGGAATTCATTACAACTTAATATAATGGTCAAGCACATTGAGAGGAAGTACAGTGCACAGGAACCATAACTCTATCTAAAGTTAAAATAGAGTTATTGCCCTTTGTTTCTTTTTCATTGTTATTTTTTTTCTGGAGCATAACTTGAAGACTAATGGTTGGAATTCAATACAACTTCATACAATGGTCAAGCACATTAGGAGGAAATGCAGTGCAGAAGAACCATAACTCTGTTTGGACAAATTACAGAGTTATTGCCCTTTGATACTTTTCTTTGTCCGGAGCATCACTTGAAAAGTACTTGTTGGAATTCAAAACAACTTCATATAATGGTCAGGCACAATAAGAGGAAGTGCATTGCATAAGAACCATAACTCTATCCAGAGTAATTATTGAGTGATTGCCCTTTGTTACTTTTTCATGTTGCAGAGCATAACATGAAATCTAGTGGTTGGAATTCATTACAATTTCATACAATGATCAAGTATATTGAGAGGAAGCGCAGTGCACAGAAACCATAACTCTTTCTTGACTCATTTAAGAGTTTTTGCCCTTTGTTAGTTTTTATTGTCCAGTGCACTTGAAAATTAATGGTTGGAATACAATGAAACTTCATACAATGGTCAAGCGCAATGAGAGGAAGTGCAGTGCTCAAGAAAAGTAACTTTTTCTTGACTTATTACAGAGTAATTCAATAAAACTTCATCAATGGACAGCCACATTGAAAGGAAATGCAACAAACAAGAACTACAACTATCTTTAATTGCCTACAACCATAACTCTATTTTAGTTTTTTTGCAAGGTATTCTGTTACTAGTAACTTCCTCATTTCCGAAGCAGACTTACGGGGGTATTAATCACATTTAGTGATAGTTTTAGTTATGTTTTATTGGGAAGAATAATCTTTATTTTATTCGAAATCATTGAGGTATAAAATCAAACTACAATGTAAGTCAGTTTCTTGACAGGTTAGGAAAATGATGATTTAAAGGAAAGTATAAATGTTCTTGAAAGGGACGATCAATTCCTTGAGAACAGTGATTACAAAATCAAATGCTTATATCAAATCTGTTTATGAAAGATAGTAATAATAAAAGTGTGACATCTTCAATCACCGCACCCATGCACTGGCTAAATGCATATTCAATCTTCAGCTTTAAAGTCGGCAATGCACAAAATGGTAAAGCTAGACATGAGGTATCAAGAATTGTTTTATTTAAATACCAAAGCATCAGATTTTTACCTAGAATGTTTTTGTACTTTCGTTATGTGACATTGATAACTTTTATCAGAAGATAGATTCCTTGTATCAGTTTTATAAATCCTGTAGTTCTGATGTTTTTATTGCAATGCATGTTTTTTATGTTTTCCACTTGGACAGGTTTTATTCATTCTGTTCCTGAGTGACAGAGTTTATTCTTGGTGTTTTAAGTAGCAGATGTTAGTTTATTCAGGAGTGTGAGCAAATATTGTAACTTAATTATATATATATTTTTTACAAATGTTGAATATTTATGTATATAAATATAAAAATATTTTAATGATAAAAAAAAATATTTATGAAAGTTCTGTAAGCTTAAATGCCTGTTAAAAGTCAGCAGTTTCTCCAAAATTTATCACCTAAAGGTTATTCTTAGCACCTTTTGCTTTTTTTAACTGCACCGCAAGGTATTATGTTCTGGAAGGACATTCAAAATTTTTTTTAAAGTAGAAAAGCTTTAAATCCAGATGGTTTTCAGAAGGTTAATGGTTTCTGATAAAATGCCACTAAATATTTGAATTTTGTTACATAAATAAGCAATGAAACTCGAATAAAATGTAATTGAGATGAAAAGAGTATGTTTCATTTATAATATGAAGTTCATGCTGAAGTAGTCCAGAAGCCTTTAAAAGCTTAACTTCAGGGGAGAAAAATCAAAGTGATAAAGTTACATATGTTACATAAGCTTTTGATATAATGATGAAAATGAAAACATTTTTTTTTCTCTTAAAGGGAGAAAACTCAGTATTTTCTCTGTAAATGGTGATAGTGATGATAAAGGGAAAGAACTTTTGATTTTACCAATGTGTTGTATTCCTAAACTAAAGCAGATTTTTTTTGCAAGATTAAGCAATTTTAAGCAGCTAAGTATGAGGTGTATAACTGTATATAATATATAGATTTTAATCAAAGGACTGAATAACCTACTTTCTTTGCATGAGGTAAAATGTGAAGATGAATTCATTAGTTATAATTTTTTTAGATTACATACATTGTATAGTCTTGTTAAAATCATATGCTATCTAAGATGACAGAGAACAAGCAGTAAAGTAATGCAGGTATTGTGTACTTTGAAGAACCCTCTCATCTATTGAAACAGAAAACATTGGAGGTAGATGTAAATTATTTCCTGATGGGGAATATTGAATGTTTTAACAAGCAGTAACATAACAGAACATTGTTGATAATAGGATGAACTCACTCATATTCTAAAGTTTGTTTTATTTAATAACAGAACAGGTTTCAAGTAACAAAAAAATGCAGGCTTATGTAAAACTGTAGAGGCCTTTAAAACCTGTTTATGAGACTTTTTCAAAGATCATTTAGAAGGACAGTAAGCATTAACAAATTTTTTCTAGGATGATAATTTGGTCTTAACGGTACATGGGAAAGTCCAAAAACAGGGTTAACTGGATTATTATCCGATATCGTAAAAGTAAACACATATACTATACAAGAGCTGTCGGTAGGACAGCAACGCTCGACTATTCTTAGTGCTTGATAGTAAAAAAAATGCTTGATCTCCTGTTTACAGGTTGGGGTCATGATGGTCAACAAGTGTGCAAAGTTTCAAAGCCATATGTCAATGGACTTTGAAAATATTTGAACTATTACAAAAACTTTAACGTAAATTCCAAGTCGAAAAAGGGGCATGATTTTGTCAAAATGCTTGATAGAGTTACCTCCTCCTGTCTACAGGTTGGGGTCATGATGGTGAACAAGTGTGCAAAGTTTCAAAGCCATATGTCAATGGACTTTGAAAATATTTGAACTATTACAAAAACTTTAACATAAGTGGTTACGCCGACGCCGACACTGACGCCGACACTGACGCCGACGCTCGGGTGACTACAATAGCTCTACTTATTCTTATCGAATACAGGGTTGTCATTAACATTTTTTGCAGAAGGTTTGTTTTGAACTTGAGGCGGTCATTTCTGTCTTTATCATGCATAACAAAGAGTGTTTTCTTAATTTTGAGGCGGCCCATAATGCATTTGAGACAGGCATTTTGGCCTCCTGCCGCCTCTTAATGACAACCCTGGAATAGTCGAGCTAATAATATTATTCTTACATTATCTTTGTGTATTACCGTTATGGCTCTGTCGGTAGATCGAATTTGTTGTAACTATTAGTGTTTTGTACACATAGGTTCGAACCCCACGTGGTGCCATTTTATAACCACAGTTTTTTCTTCGTGCTCTTTTTTTATCATTATAATTATTTATTTATTTTTCGTTTTCCTTTTTGTTTTCTTCTTATAATATATATTTTATAGTATATATTTATTTATTTTTATTTCTATTCTTTTTTCTTTTTGTATTTTTCATTGCAGTGTAATAAAATATTCGATCTCATATTCATGTATGTATATGAAGAAAAAAAAACATTCAAACTTGTTTTCTGAACAATTGACTATTCTGAGGTAAAAAAAAATGTGTCGTTCCAGTAGTCGAACTTCTGCCTGTACGGGTAAAACTCATTACTGATACGGTTGCTCTACCTACTGCGCTAACAAGACATATGATAATATCGAGGGTTCAAAGGTAAAAGGTAATAACTGCCATTTTCAAGATTTCGAGAAAAACGCAAAAAACATATTTTTTTAATACAACTTTATTTTCCGTAATATTGTTATAACAATTTTGATTCTCCCATATTTGTTGACTACATTAGATCATATTTTTGTTTCAGTTTACATTTGCTTGTGCTGATATAAAACACTGTAATTATAGTTTGTTTTAAAGTTCTAAAGATCAAAATAATATCATTTTACAGAAGTAAAAGGTAATAAATGTACTTAGATCCTGTCAAGACTACAAGTTTGAAGCGGTAAAAGGTAATAACTGCACTTACGACCTTTTACTTCTGAAGGTTTAGCAATAAAGTTAGATATAAACTGTTGTAAAAGGTTATAAGTGCAGTTATAGCCTTGTTTCCTCTGAAAATTTAGATGTTGCAGTAATATGTTACTGTTGCAAATTTATCATTATGTCCTTACTTTGAAGAACCTTACGTAATGTAAATTAACAACAATGCACATTAATACTCGTACACAAAATTAACACTTTTCATTCATAGAAATATGAAATATGTACCTGCTCAAATATTTTGATTCTACAGAAATAAATTAATAACTAAAAAGTTTACGAAAATACGCACTAAAATCTAAGTTTACAAATTTCATTTATTTTGAATGTTTCTGGTATATAATCGAACTGAAGTCAAACAGACCCCAGACATCAGCAATTAAGGGTTATTTAGTGACCCATATCATAGTTAAGTAAATAAAGACTACTGTTTCATGTCAGCAAAATGTGAATGTTTTCATTAATATATGACCTCCACTCATCTTCTTCACTCTCACTAATCAGAAGGCACTTAAAGTTTGTCTTTTATAAGATTTGCTGGGCAATGGCAATGACTCAAAGTAATGATTCGCACTCCTTTGGAATTGTTCCAGAGGCAAAAGTGACATCAAATCAGCTTTTGCAGCAGATATTGGAAGCTTCTCTGTATAAGCCTTTCGTGGAGCTTTAATAGACTTTTCTTTGCTTCTGTTCTTCTTCTGCATTAACCTAACTGCATTGAACTCACTAACCACAAAACCATAGCTCACAACAATACTGTATTTTTGTCTTTATCTATCTCCAGTCATTACATCATTTGATAACGTCACATGTTTAGCAGCAAAACAAAACTACATATAGATGTTATTTTTATCGGGGGAAAAAGAAGAATGAAACCATTTAATTATTCTAATAACATTATTAAAAGCAGGATAAAACAAATTACATGGTTGATGTCGGGCTGGAGAAGGTTTATCCGGTTCACTGCGAAAGTGAATCTTGGCTTGCTAAAGCTCGCCAAGATACACTTTCTAGCTCACCGGATAAGCCTTATCCATCCCTAAATCAACCATGTATTTTATATATACTCAGCCAATTAACACGTTCACCATCAACATCGATTTTCATTGAGCCAAAGTTTTGTTCTTCGTACAACTTGTAATCTAGTATGTCATTGTATTTTATTAGAACGACAATATTGCTTCCGGTTGCTTCCGGCGTGCTTATAATATAACTGTTTCCCACTGCGATGGAACATGAATTATTGTAAGGCTTTTTGCATGCTTGATAGATGCATGTATGGACTTTGCATTCCATTAATGAATGGCCAATTTTCAAGAAATGTGTGGTTTTTACCCATTGATGTGAGGTATATCTTGGACACCAGTGAACTAAGCAACTTGCAACAAACTGATTGCAATTCTGTCCTCCACATGCATTACTATATAATGTCACTTCTTCAATACCAGATGTCTTACTTGCAACAGAGGTTACATACAAGTAACAAAAGTTCCGACTTTGCACGAGTCTGGTTTCCCCATGTGTCTCATCCAACAGATAACAAGTCCCGTTACCATTTCCCAGTTCATAGAATGACAAATTGCAACAACACAGTTTTCTTTGTAACGAAGATCACCAATTAAACTGAGTGGGTTTTCAAAATAGCCTGGATATCAAATGCCGACACAGAAAACTTTGGATCTTTCTTTGTGCGTTTTTTATCGGCTGATTTTTGCATTCTTGCCACTGTTTTTTTTCTTTTTGGTCACTTGGTGAACTTGATATTTTGCTTTTGTTGCCTCATCTAGTCTATCTTCTATTCTCTCAAAGTGTCATACAGATTGCAGAGTGGACATTGATCTTTCTTAGGACGGAAGAAAAAAGTTATATTCTGTACTAAAAAATGATTCTGTACACAGCCTCTGAAACACACTTTTCTATTTTTGTCCTTGCATTTTTTCTACATACAGTGAGTATATTCGTTTTATATTTAAATCTTGCGTTAGATACTTCCTGTTGGGGTCTTCGTGTGTAGTGTGATTCATTAGTCGGAAAGCTTTTCGTTGTGTTTCTTTACAAATGATTCTGTGATATTACGTGGTTTTATTTCCAGGCACAGCTTTCCCTCTCTTGTCATTTCCAACATATAACCCTGCACTTTGTGCTTAACTGCGTTTGCAACTGTTTTGGAACCCGACATCGATAGTTTTTTAGTAAAAAAATTCTGGAAAACAAAGTGATCCCTCGGAAGCATTAATCACAACAAAATTACATAAAAATTGCAGACTCGGTTTGATTGAGTCTGTACATGAGAGATAATGAATAAGTGCAACATCCCTCACGCCCTCTTTTTTCTACCTGTGTGAAAAACGAATTCGAAATAGGTCTTTCTTTTGTTCTCTGTTTTAGATATATCTCTGGTTCTTTATTGGCAACATGGAAACAAATGAATTGCCTCTGACTTATGTAATCACCCATTGACCAGTATGTACTGAATATTTTCTGTCTTTCATATTCGGTTATATTCTCGCTGCATTTAATTCTAAAAGATAAATTTCGTGGGAAAAGAGATAACAGATAGTGCCTTGTGAACTGTATGAATGCAGCATTCTGTCAGGGGAAAAAGGTGATAAAATCAGTTATAACCTTTTTCCACTTCAGATTCTTCACAACATGTGGAACAACAAGTAAACAACAGGTAATAAGTACACTTAGAACCTTTTACCCCTAAATAATTTGTAGAAAAGAAGTTATTACAAAATACTTTTTAATTTTTTGCCCTTATAAGGATTGAATATTTATATAATATTTTCGTCAGACATAAAGGACAATAAGTACATTATAAAAAACATAAAAAGTCAATTTCGGCAAAAGTGGCAGTTATAACCTTTTACCTTTGAACCCTCGATATGTAGTTTTATTTTCATTTTTATAGCTTGTGGCATTGATCTGCCTAACCTATTTTTCGCATTGTTATTGGTCTTTGTTATGTAAACAAAGGCTCAAGTTATCATCTTAGGACAGTAATTCATAGGTAGCATATTAATAACAATAACAAAAATTATCTGGAATAGATAATCTATCAGTGTTCACTTTTCACAAAAAAACTACAGGAATGATTAGACAATCTGTTTTGAACATCCTTTGAACACTAAGTATATCTTTTGCAAGAAAGTAAGACTATTCCCCCCCTCTAAGAAATTTCACAGATTGTTTGTTCATTGAACACCTGACTATCACCTGGGGGCCCTTCATGGCCATGCTGACTCTCAATCACTAGCCCTGTATAGCTGTTTATTTTTTGGTGGTGGTTGGGGTTGGGGTTACACCAATTCATCTTAACATTTTGTCCACCTTACCAGTTTTTACTGGATAACTCAATAGAAAACTACAGAATGCTTTGCAAGTGGCAATGACTACTTATCCAAAAAATGATTTCTAAATCAGCGTTGTGAGACAAATATGATATTAGACTCAATGTTGAGGATCAATTGCTGTATCCTCACGCCCAAGGATCCAACTTGTGACCCCTGTTGGTCTCTCTAGTTGATGTAAGATCGAGGGCTGCATTCCAAATTTGAATGATATTAGTATTGTACCCTGCAGGAATCATGCCGAAGTTTGCCAGAAATTATAATGCCCTAAAGGTCTTATCATCTCTGTTTTCTTTATAATTGTATTTTAATTAAACACTCTTGATTTAACTGTAATCATTCAGACTTTTACTATGTTATGAATACTTACATTGTATGAAAATTACCTGATTAAAATCATATCAAAAGGAAATTGTTTCCTGTAATGTAATGTATCTTCACAAAGCATGTAAGTGTGTAATCTTCAGGTACTTTACAGTGATAAACATTATCTGAAGATAAAATTCTTGTATCCGTTTTTTTATATCCCTGTTTACCTAGATTTTTTATGCAACCTATGTTCTGCTGAGTCCTGAGTGACAGGTTTTATCCTGCCCTATTTCTAAATGACAGGTTTTATCTATGCTTTTTTTTTAATGTCAGGTGTTCTGATTTATATTTTATCAATGTTTTCTGTAAATTTCTTTAAGAAAGTTAAAATTTACCTAGGTAGATCAGTATAATTTCTATATTCCCCACACTTAGACCTTTACTCTGCTGGTCCATACATGTAGCTGCCATGTGATGGCTTAGTGGTCCTATTTCTTCCATAACGGTCCCTTTATTAACAGAAAAACTCTTGAGAGGCAGATATCTTAAACACTTAATCTAAACCAGGTAAGGTGTGCCATGTTTCAAAATAGTTTTTTTTTTTAAGGCAGCAGATGAGATGAAGATATAATTATATAATGGCACAATGTAAGAGTAATGTTGTATTGTTTTAATGGTGTGATTGTTTGAAGGGGAGGTAACTTTATGGTTTTTCAAACTATTTTGAAAGGGAATTAACCTTTTTTATCATAATCAAATACATGTAAATAGAAAATACTGGAAAATGTCACCCAAGCTCTGACTGAATTGGTTTAAAAGTTATTTATATTTTAAATTTGTGCCAGTTTAACCTATAAAGTAATTAAGTTGATTTTGTTATCTTTATGAAGCATAGATTTATTATTTGATTTTAGTCCAAAAACACTGCTTGTGCAGGTGCTAGGTAATAATTGATAGCATATATTCTTCAGGTGTATCAACCAAGAATAATAAAATCCTTTTTCTTAGATCTTCAAGCAGGATCTGATTATCTTTGAATCATAGAGGAGAAAACAATAAAACACTGTTTAATCTTTATCACCAAAATCTATTTCCTTGAAAAAGCATGCCACGTTATCATAAGTTGATCTGAATTATCTCCCTTTTTTAGAAGCATGGTTTTGATGCATTTTGCTTCCACTAATATATACTTTGTGTTTAATAAAATACTTGAGCAGAGTAGGTTTAATATTTCCATGTCCACCCCCAACCATCGCTGCATGCAGCAGTCAAAAGGTTGATATTTAGTTTTGCCGATTCTAGAAGAATTAAGATTAGAAGATTAGTTATACAAATATGATTTGATCCACCAGGAATCAGTAACAATTTGTTTTTTCTTTGATTTGAGGCTTTAAAGATTGCTATAATGATATCAAGAAAATCTGTAAGATATTTGAAAAGATAAAGTAATACAAGAACATCAGAAGACTCCTAAATAAGCTTTAAGACAGGTAATGTTGAATCTTGTTATCCATCTGTTGGTCTTGGTGTAAATCTGCTTCAAATATTCTTGTTTTATGTCAGAAAAAGATAAGTTCTATATAATATGTATTATCAAAAAATCAGTTTATTTTGAAGTCCTTTTTAAAATATGTTCTTGATATTAAAGTGACCTTTTAAAATATAGCGGAGCAAACCAAATGATTGTTTATTTAGCTTTTTAATTTTGAAGTCCTTATAGCTGAGCAAACCCATTATACAAATCCAGTAGAATTGAATGTATATTCAATATGGAGATTTAGATAAATGATGAGAAAAGCAGAGTGGCTTTGTTTGCTTTCAGGGAAAGGTAAATTAGTTTGCATGGTGTTTTCAGGATGAAAATGAAAAACAAATTAGTTATTAGACCTCAGCATGTGGCTCAATAATTTTTCTTAGCATTTATAATTGTTTTTGCAGTAAATACATTAAATTTTGTTCAGATTATCTCTATTTGTTCATATATGATTCAATTTAGTCTTCTCTCCACCCACAAGAAAAAGGCAACACCAAAACAACCTCTTGCAATCAATTTTGTCAAAGACAATAATAA
The DNA here is from genome assembly GCF_026571515.1 of Ruditapes philippinarum. NCBI lineage: Eukaryota > Metazoa > Mollusca > Bivalvia > Venerida > Veneridae > Ruditapes > Ruditapes philippinarum. Next base: position 142,600 of record NW_026861157.1, on the reverse strand, counting down.
TACAGGTTATCAGGAGATTGCAGGGATGCCAGAAAGCAAGCACTTGGTTAAAGGCACATTATGCCTCAGAAATCCTCATAGTTAAAGGCACATCATGACTCAGAAATCTATATTTATAAAATTCTTTAAACATATCAAACATATGTTGAATAATGTTTAAAAAATGAATTTAGAACATGTTACATGTTTTTAATACCAACAAAAGCAGCACTGAATTCACAGTAATGTGTTGTAAAGGTAGCAAAATGTAAACAAAGTAGTATTTTGACTTCTACACAAAATACTAATTCAGTATAATTATAGGATTATTGCCAAAAAAGCAAAAAACAGCAAAGGTAGTTCATCTATAAAAATTTATGGCAAATGAGTAATTTTTGGAAACTGTAACATGATACCAAAAATAAAAAGTTGTTGTTGGGCCTTTATATTGATTTATTTTCTGTATTTTGGCAATTAAGGAAATTTTTAGCAATTAATGGTTTTGTACCATTGGCAAAATATTTTCACTGGTGCTTGCTTTGTTTGCTACATGTAAATTACTTCAGAGAATCATGGAAATTCTATGTAATTTATTTTAAGCATCACACTGTTGATGAAATTATTTGATTAACTAGATTGATTAAAGGACTGAGGAAATAAGCAATGATTAGTTAATTAGTACAATAATGTAAGATGAGCTGTGCATATATGTAACCAAATAAAGCTCATGAAAATTGTATTAATTAGCAAAGCTTGATAGATAAGAGCTTCTGATAATAAAATGATTTATCTTCTATATGCATTATCATTAAACTGGAAGATTTAGGTCACCAGCTTATTGCCACTAGATCAATTCACATTGTTTGAAATATAAGCTCAATGTCTCCCTTAGTGAAAAGTCCGGAGTTACAGCCCTTGAATTATTTAAAGTCAGTTAGCATCAGTATTTTTTTTAGCTTGCCAATTCATTAGATTAAACATGTATATTTTATATTTTCAGGTACGCCAAGCGGCCGCGGCTACGTCAGGTTCACACAAGAATGTCAGGGGCATTCTTTCATAAAGGGATTTCCCGTTTCCAGGCTGAGCTTCTGCTCACAAATGCAAAGGATGATGGGAGTTTTCTTGTTCGTGACAGCGAATCTCTTCCTGGAGCCTACGTATTGTGTTTGATGTATGTATTATTAGGAAATGATATTTTGTAACCACAGTTAATCATGTTCAATTTTTATGATGTTCAAAATTCATGTGTGTAGTTCCACAAATGTGATCACAAGAAGAGTGCTGTAAACCAAGAACTGTGAATGAAATAACTTTATGCATACCATGATATACCATCCTTACACGACCATGATTCTAACAATAACTATTCATAGCTGGTTTTCACTTAGTTAATACATGTATAAGGTGTTTTGAAGCTGTTATGCATTACATATATAATGGTAAGCAATGCCCCTCAAAGAGTTTATAGCTTTCATACTGGCTATCCCACCTTTTACCCAGCAATATTGAATTATTATTATTATACTAGCAGAAAAAAAGGAACTGTGCATGGGTATGATATTCTATAGCTTGGAGGTATCACCAAAAAAATCACCAAAAGATTTTCAACAGGGTTTTATCTCAAACTATTTGATAAATATTGTTATAATAATTAACCATGATTTTATTTCATCTAAAAAAATGAATAATAACTAAAAGTAATATAGTCTGTTTTAGAAGAAAACTCTTGATTACAAAGGATTTTTGTCAATTAACTTTATTTGCATTTTAAATGTTTAAGAATTTTCTTTATACCAAAATAAATAACAAAACATTTAAATATAAGTTATTGATGAATTTCATATACAGATTATTTAGACTGGTTCTTTTTGTGATAATTATTTCAATAGACATGGATCATTATTTTTTTGTCGTATTTAAAAAAAGAACATTGATGTTTCCCAAGGACATGACTGCACAATCATGTTGGTGAGTTTAAATAATTGGCTTGTAGCATTGCCTAGTAGACTTCTACAATAATTAAATGAAGAAAGTGCTGTAGGCCAAACCATAATCACAGTGACCCAATGATCTATGTCTCACTGGCAGCATATAGTTAACCCTTTATGAACCTTTCCAGCAATTTGGATCAAAGAGGAGCGATCTTAAGCCATTATTACTCTCGTGTTCTTTTTCTGCAAATCATTTTTTGATAAAGATAATTTTATTTCAAGTTTTCTGGTAAATATTGGACATAATGCAGGTGTTTTTCTAATAAATTTTATAGTTCAGTGAATACAGGAGAGGGAACACTTATTACTGTCACAAAATACCAGAAAACCAAACTTGAAAACATTCATTTTCTTCCATGAACTGCCAATTTCCAGGTATCTGGTAATATTTAAAAAGTGCTTTTATCCCCTCTGGAATTTGATCAATTTGTAAAAGACTTATATGTTTGTGAGATACTTTACATAAAATGTTCAATAGTTTATTTTTCAATTTGATTGACCTTTAATTTTTTTGCCCTTTTCTTAAAGAAAAGTAAGTAAATAATACTCTCTGTAGTTTCTAATTGCCCACGGTTAAGATTTTCCCCAATGGCCATGTTATTTTCCTAAAATCTTCACACTTTAAATAGATAAACAGTTATATTCTTAATGAAAAAGGTTATGTTTTTGTGAAAAGAAACAGATATTTTTAATATACCATCTGTAAATAAGGCAAAGGGCAGTAAAGTGTTTAAATGTTTTATATGTCAGTAAATGTATTAATAATAGTTTCAATTGCAGTTTGTGTTGAGGCTAGTTATATAGGCCAGCAATGTTTGTTGCAAATGTATTTTGGCTCTTTACTGGTTGTGTACAAGAGCAATTTGGCTCTATGCTGGTTGTGTAGGACATGTGTGTTGCAAGAGCAGTTTGGCTCTATGCTGGTTGTGTAGGACATGTTTGTTACAAGAGCAATTTGGCTCTATGCTGGTTGTGTAGGACATGTTTGTTACAAGAGCAATTTGGCTCTATGCTGGTTGTGTAGGACATGTTTGTTACAAGAGCAATTTGGCTCTATGCTGGTTGTGTAGGACATGTTTGTTGCAAGAGCAGTTTGGCTCTATGCTGGTTGTGTAGGACATGTGTGTTGCAAGAGCAATTTGGCTCTATGCTGGTTTTGTAGGACATGTTTGTTGCAAATGTATTTTGGCTCTATGCTGGTTGTGTACAAGAGCAATTTGGCTCTATGCTGGTTTTGTAGGACATGATTGTTGCAAGTGCAGTTTGGCTCTATGCTGGTTTGTAGGACATATGTGTTGCAAGTGTAGTTTGACTCTATGCTGGTTGTGTAGGACATGTTTGTTACAAGAGCAATTTGGCTCTATGCTGGTTTTGTAGGACATGTTTGTTGCAAGTGCAGTTTGGCTCTATGCTGGTTTGTAGGACATGTTTGTTGCAAGAGTAATTTGGCTCTATGCTTGTTGTGTAGGACATGTTTGTTGCAAGAGCAGTTTGGCTCTTTACTGGTTGTGTAGGACATGTTGGTTGTAAGAGCAGTTTGGCACTATGCTTGTTGTGTAGGACATGTGTGTTGCAAGAGCAATTTGGCTCTATGCTGGTTGTGTAGGACATGTTTGTTGCAAATGCATTTTGGCTCTATGCTGGTTGTGTACAAGAGCAATTTGGCTCTATGCTGGTTTTGTAGGACATGATTGTTGCAAGTGCAGTTTGGCTCTATGCTGGTTTGTAGGACATATGTGTTGCAAGTGTAGTTTGACTCTATGCTGGTTGCGTAGGACATGTTTGTTACAAGAGCAATTTGGCTCTATGCTTGTTGTGTAGGACATGTTTGTTGCAAGAGCAGTTTGGCTCTATGCTGGTTTTGTAGGACATGTTTGTTGCAAGAGTAATTTGGCTCTATGCTGGTTTTGTAGGACATGTTTGTTGCAAGAGCAATTTGGCTCTATGCTGGTTTGTAGGACATGTTTGTTGAAATGACAATTCGGCACTATGCTTGTTTTGTAGTACATGTTTGTTGCAAGAGCAATTTGGCTCTATGCTGGTTTTGTAGGACATGTTTGTTGCAAGAGCAATTTGGCCCTATGCTGGTTGTGTAGGACATGTGTGTTGCAAGAGCAGTTTGGCTCTATGCTGGTTGTGTAGGACATGTTTGTTGCAAGTGTAGTTTGGCTCTATGCTGGTTTGTAGGACATGTTTGTTGCAAATGCAGTTTGGCTTTATGCTGGTTTTGTAGTACATGTTTGTTGCAAGAGCAATTTGGCACTATGCTGGTTTTGTAGGACATGTTTGTTGCAAGAGTAGTTTGACTGTATGCTGGAAGCTAGGGCAAGCCAATGCAATATGGCTTTATACAGGTAGTACATGTATAAAGGTCAGCCAAAAATGGTTTATACAAGGTAAAATCTGGCCTAACAGAATATACTAGGTAAAGTAAGGCCAAACAACATGTAGGTTAAATCAGGTCAAACAGTTAATTATACTTTGTAAAGTTTTTCAAAACAGTGAAATTAAGCCAAACAATACAACTGCATGTACATAAAATCAGGCCAAACATTTTATACTTGGTAAATTTTGCAAAACAGTTAATACTAGGTAAAATTAAGCTAAAAAAAAGTTTAAACTAGGTAAAACCAAACCAAACAGTTCATATTTGTTAAAATCTTGCAAAACCATTTATACTAGGAAAAAATAAGCCAAATAGTTTATACTAGGTAAAGTTAGGCCACGCAGATTATACTAGGTAACATTTTGCCACACCGTTTATACTTTGTTAAATCTTGTCACACAGTTCATTCTTTGCTGGTGAAATCAGGCCAAACAGCAAATGAGAACAGCATAACTTTATATGAAGAAACTTTTTTTACAATGATTGTGTACAAAAATAACTTTTTTATTAGTAACTGACTACATGATATATCAGATAAGCATTTAAAGATTTTTTTGTTGTTAGATTTTTTGCTGATTTATTTTTTTAAGAACTGTTAACAGCATGTAACCTGTCTTGTTTAAATGATAAACATGTCATAGATTTCTCAAGATTTGTGGTGAATGCAGGTAAACTTTTGTATCATTGGTATAACTTTTGTATCATTGGTATTTTCTTTTTAGTTAAAAGCCTAAAAGTTTAAAATTTGAATTTCTTACATAGATCGGCTGGGGCACTTAAAACAGAGAGATATACAAAAGATTATTAAGAAATATACATCCAGATAATTTATTTTTTGCTATTATAACTTAGCCTGATTTAAATCAGAAGTGTTTCAATGCTTTTCATTTTTGGGTCATTTTTCACAATCAGAATTATTCTAAAAAAAGGAGTGAACCAATGATCAGAAATTTTGCTCACAAGGTATTGATCTACACCTACATCAAATGGAACAAAACGATTATTTCCAGCCTCTTCATGTCAAAAAAACTTCAGTGGATTCACTTGGAGAAAATAGGAATGTTTCAAAGTTGTACAAGTTATTCATTGATGGTATACATTAATGTAAATTTCTCTTGTTACAGGTATGCCAGATGTTGGCAAACTTTTTCACTAATTGGTGTTTGATAGATCTGTTTGTTTTCTATAATTGTCTGCCCTTTGACAGATGCTCTTCATCAGGGAGGCAGATACTCCTCATGGAGAATATTTTCCACTTGAATTGAACCAATTATATTTCAATTTACAAATATGAAACAGATGAATTTAAATTTTCAAGGTTAAGCAAACAAGTTTTTTGTAGGTTCCTTGGTTATAGGAGTGTGAGAAGGTTTTTCATTCTCTTGGTTTTCTTTTTGTAAAAATTATTTGAAATTTTGGTTAGAAGCTAAAGTCTTAAGGAAGGATAATAGATTCTGCTTTGTTATTTTAATTCCTTTTATACCATGAAATATATCTTTTTATGTCTTTGTTACTTATTATTGTCTTTAGATTTGGAACTTTATTAATTGAATTGTAATAAGGAAGTTATGTTGAAGTAATAGACTATGTTATCCAAAACTAATAAGTAATACTAGTATAGGTTTTTCCTATCAAATCAAAAAGAAATGACTGTAGCACTCACAATAGAGTAATCAACAATTTACAGTTATTACACATATATACAATGTATTTACTAAGTTGTAACTGTAACCCATAAAACCCAAGGGTGGAGAGACAGACAAATTAACCATTAAGCCACTGCTCCCATTATATAGCTTTTAGATGATATAATAAACAAGGGAGGTAAATATTCCATATGCAAGTTTATCTTCTCAAGTCAGTTGTTTCCCCTTATATCAGTATGTGAAATAAACTAAACTAATGTTATGTAAGTAACTTAAATCTTTTCACTGGTCACTAATGTATCGCCTATCTCACCAGCATAGAGGCAGAACAGTTTGCAAATTAATAGTCTATCCAGTTTTAGAATATGATCTCAAAAGCCTGAAAGTAACAATGGTTACCTGGAAATTCAATGCCAGTCAAGTTTATTAAACAAATTTAGTATTGTAATGTTAAGGATGCCATTTTTAACTTGACTTTTTTTTTCGAAGATTTTAAGTTGTTGGTATAATTATATTACGGTATTATCAGTGATATAGTTGATATTTTTCTATTTATTTCAGACATCAGGCCAAGGTTCACCAGTACAGAATATTACCTGGACCAGATGGCAAGCTTCATGTACAGGTAAATCAGATGTTGTTGTTTTCCTTATAATGTCAAGCTTTTACTTAATGTATGGACTGCCATTTTATGATTGTTGAAGATAATTGTCAGAGCATTGTGATATCTGATTGAATTAAGATATAATATATCCAAAACAGTGATTTTATAGCTTAATAAAATCACTGTTTGGAGTATGGATGAGAGGAATTATATCATGAGGGCATAACCCCCGAGTGATATGACACACATCCGAAAGATAAACATATCTAATGGTTATGTCACATGTCTAAATATAGACGTCAACAGTGATTTAATTGCATAATAACACACACTTTCGTTCCTTCTATGTTCATAAGGGACAAATGGGGGTCGTCTACCATATACATGTATTTTGTTATGAACATGTGATTTGTTTAGATATTTTAAGTATGTGTACATGTACTTTAATGACATTGATATTGTCTTGTTTATGATAGGTCATAAGCTTAACTCAAGTGCGCATCTTTACCTAAAATAATGTGGGCTATGGTTTGACAGTACGAAAAAAAAAAAGTTTGTAAAATGGGTCAAACCGTTCATGCCAAATTAATTAGGCTAATTAAAGTTGAAAAGTGGGCGTCCACTTGTCAACAAAGACCACTGTGTCTTTTTACCTGTACTGGCCATTACTAACTAAAGAATAATATAATTATACATGTAGCCCCTATGACATGTAGTCAGAGACAGGAATTAATTTATGTACCGATGTTACCATGTTAACTAAAGAATATAATATAATTATAGTCAGAGACAGGAACCATACAGAGAGGGTACCAGGATCTGACAGAGCTGATAGCGGAGTACATAAAGAAGCAGGACCAGAATGGTTTAGCGTCTGCTTTGGTTCATCCGGTGCCACCAGAAAGGTCATCTGAGGACATGGATATATCCGGTATGTATCCCCTTCCCAACCCAACCAGGAAAATGGGGGACTTTCAAACATTTTAACAAGGCTATAGCTGTTTGGTGAACAGTTATATTGTAAACTTCTCTAAAATGCCCTGCCAGTGTGAGTAGGACATATTGGCAGGTATTTTGGTATCAGAACAGAACTGACACATTGACCTGTCAATATGTGGACAGACAGAAGGTAAAAACTAGGGCCGGGAATTTTATTCGAATATTCGAAACACTACCGAATATTCGAACATTGAAAAACGAATACGAATATTCGAAAAAAAAGAATGTCTAGAGATGGTAAGGTGCTACATATGACTACTGCACTATATTGAAGCCCCATGTAACTTTCTTAACTCTTATTAAGTCTTGTATTATCTTCTAGATTTGAAAACAGCTCTTTTTTCTGATTTTTTTGATAATTTAGAAAATGTTCTAAAAAGAAGATTATTATTGATAAACTAATAGTTAGTGTAAATTGTGTGGCATAAGCTGGCAGTTACATTTAGTTACTGTATAGTGGCTATAGCTTGTATTGTATAATGTGTTTAATTATGCAAAAAAGGCCATTGAGAAAAGATATGTTGAAATTAGCAGTAATGTAATCTGAATTATTTCAGATAGGTCTTTGCATATCAGATAGGTCTTTAAACTGTTAACACTGACCCTAGAAAACCCTTTGTGGCATTTTTTCACCATTATGAATGAAGTTGTAAAAAAGTGCAAAATTAAAATTTTGGTTTTTGTCATTTCTTTCTAAAAAATTAGTTGTATGAATTTTGAAACAAAAACAATTGACATACTGGCTGTCATCACAAACAGGAATATCTAGCTTGCAGGTAACTATTTAGCAGAAACTCAACAGGGCTTTATCATGGGTGTAAACAGTAACACCCCTCAAGTTAGATATTCTGGCCTGTATAATGGTAGAAGTTTCTTATGATTATGATATTTTTTTCTGTTTGTTCAGATGATGAAGATGATGATGATGATGACGATGATGAAGATTTTGAATGTCCACCACCGATGGTCAGTCCACCAGCAACACCAACAGAGAAGAAGAATGGTCATTCTGAGACAGCAGAAGTTGACCTTGCAAAAAACTTTGCCAAACTTGACCTACGCAAGTATGGAATTTTAGTCACATAATATTCCATTTAAAGAAATTTTATGAGAATATGACTTTTGTGTAACAATGTTAAACATTATTTAATTGCATCAATAAAGTATTTCTATATGGCAATGATTTAATCAATATTCTATCAACCAGCATCAATTTAAAAGGTTATTTATTTGTATCAAATAAGTGGTTGGCAGTTATTAAGTTTATTTTCTGCCAGCCCGCATCATTAATATCTTGCTAATGCTACCAGTATAGAGTTATACCAGCTGTCAAATCCCTTGCTGTTATTAACTGTTGTTTACTCTCTATAGTAATTTACAACAAACCCTCTAAAACTAATTATAAACATTTCTAAACTGAAAAATCAAACTTGTATATTATACAAATGTAGGGATAATGGTTGAAGATTGTACACAAACACAATTTGATTACAAATACCTAAACAAACATCCTTTAGCCATATCTCATGTGTTACAAGTACTGATTAGTTCCAGGAAGCTGAAATCATTGTAGATTATATCAGCTTAAAGTTTTCATCACAATAAAACAAAAATGAAATTGCTTGAACTAAAAATAAGTTAATCTTTCACTGGGTGTTACAATACTGCTGGTGTTATTAAGAAGTAGAAATTCTGTCTAAAAAGAGAGGTCACAAGTTTGAGTAGGTTATATCAAACACTTTTGTCATTAAGGGCCATAGTTGTGAAAGACTTTTCTTGGACTATAGTGCTCCTTTTTATAAGGCAAAGAAGGAAAGTTTAACTAGTGAAAAAAAAAGTCTTAAACTTTACATGTTTAAACTTAAAGAGAATCATGATTGAAGTAATTTGATGGAATTTGGGGTGTGGGGGAGGGGTGGGTTAATTTCCTCCTTTAGTAATTTATCATTCTTAAACTTCACATGATTAAACTTGAAGAGAATCTTGATTGAAATAAATTGATGAAATTTTGGAGGGGGGTGTTTGGGAGGTGGTCAACTTCCTCCTTTAGTAATTCATCTGCCCCATGACAATGTGTTTGATGCTCATTTTGGTAATTTGTAATGGCCTATAACTCAAAACTGTGGCAAGCAGCACTTCATTTGATTTCAACTTTGTATTTACATGTACATGATTAGTTCTTCCCTGTACTGGAGCAAAATTTGGTGATATTTTAAGCAACAGATTTATTCTAGAATATAGGACAAATGCTTAAGCTACATTATAGAAATGATAGATATTTTCTTTGACTTATCCCCTTTTTTGGATAAAAATTATAATACACAAATATCATGTAGTATAATTACTCATTGAAGTATAGCAAATACATTTTAGATAACATTGTTTTTAACTTTGAATAATGACTGAAAATGAAATATAACAAAAACTATTTATATTTATATTCACAGTCTTGATGTTGAGTTTACAACAGCTTTAAAGGAGTATGTGGATCAAGGTTACAAGAAAGATTCAGTATCAATGAATGTTGGAGATTCTGAACTTCATGAGTTCACTAATGTACTAGAAGTTGCTTCTAGTGGTCTGAAAAGGTATGTGTTTCTTTTTCTTTATTTTTATAAAGATTTGGTCAGGTTTAAAGTTACACAGCCACTTTAAAGGTCGTCTGACAATTTTGCTGCTTTTTCTGATGAAGGAAGACCTGAGAGCATTATTTCATGATAGGGATGGCTGGTTTGATAAAATCACCAATCTGGAGAGTCCTTTACCGACCTTACCAAGCCAGCTAAAATACTTGCTTACATTAGATAATTCATTGTCCATGTTGCAAATTAAAGCCCCAGTAATGAGGAACTCAGTATCTATTCTACCAACAAAACACTTGTAATGACTTAAACCTTTGAAGACTTGCCAGTCTGGCAAATTTATGCCAACAGGAAACTCTATGTCAAGTCTGTTCTCTGTAGAACCACTAGACTCTATGCAAATGGCATGGAAAAACAAACAAAAAACAGCAAAAAAAGGAAAACATACCAAAGTAAATATAAATGATAATGAAAATTAAAGGAATCGGACATTTAATGTATAACAAAGGTGATATAAATCAAAAACTTTCATTATTAGTTGTATTCTGTCATAAAATTTCTGTCTCTAATGCTCTCTTTCAGTCTTTCATAAGTTTTTCTTGTATATCGCTGTTGTAAATGTTTTTATGCTGTTTAATTTTACAAGGGAGCTTGACAGTTTTATGAAGAAAATGAGCGTACTAAATGAATTTTTGAAGTTTGATCGACAGAAGCATTCAACACTGGACTCAAAATACAAGGTAATGTTACCTTTGATACTTAACTAGGCATGTGCGTATTTTACATGAAAAAACAGCCTGGCATTGATACTCAGATATCTGGTATATTTTTATTTTGAACTAGTGAAACCAATTTTCTGTGTTGGTACAAAAAGCAGCATCATTTTTTCTTCACTGCCATATTTCATTACTAATTCCTGTTGGTGGTTGGTAACCTGGTTTTCATTGCAATGCCCTAAATTCATCCCTGCCCCATCTGTTTATGCCACAAAGTCTGTGGAGATTTTCTTTAAAAAGAAAACAACTGGTTATTTGTTAACATACGAGAAAGTTTAGTGTATCTGCCAAATTTCTTCAACTTTAAACACTTTGTTTATTAGATGATAAAGTATAATAAATGGATATGGTAATGGTAACAAATCATGGCCACTTATGGATATATATGTGCTTTGAGCTGATTGAAATAGGTAAAATGTTATGTATATACTGGTTTTAGAGATAACTAAATCACATATTTAAAATATAGAACCACCTAAACAAAATTCTGTTCAAAGACTTTAGGATTCACAAATTATTTATTAAAATGGAGACTGGAACTTTTTTAAGATCCTGAAAGAGGTATACAAAACATGGTCTTTTTACCCCTTAACAGTAGATGAAGTCAGCACTTAAATTTTTTAAGTAGAAAATTACTGGAAAATTGACCATGTTAAAACAATAATATTTATCAAGTGTCAGGGTTATCTATGTGTTGGAGTTATCTCGCCAACCAGTTTGACACCTTTAAAGGTCATAAAACGACCGTAACCTTAACATTATATGAAGTTATGCTGAATTGTTAGTGTAGAAGGAAGATCAGAATGTCTACAGACTTTGGGTGTTCAAGTTTTGAATAACATTTCCATCCTATGTAATGTGTAATTTATGCATGGAAGTCAGTAGGAACTTAAAAAATAAGAGGGATAAGCCCATTGGGTTAAAAAGGTTCATAAACTTGCTACACCTTCTTCCTGAAAAATTAAAGTTATGAAAACAATGTTTGTTTTTTTGATGCAGCTACATGTGGGTACTTTACAGTTTACTGTATTTTTAACCCAGTTGTCCTAGAAAATACTCCCTAACTTTGTAAAAGCACTAACCACTGTCTGACAAATAATTCATTAAAGTTTGTTTCAGGATTTTTATATTTTAATCCCCTGTCATATGTCAAAATATTGATTTTATTATCGTACCCATGTCAAATTCTCATCAATGGGTATCTACATGTATCTTTTATCACATATAATCTTCTTTTGATGTACATTGTGTAAATATGTGATAATAAGGAAACACATGCAGGTAGATTGTGTAGAAAGTGTTAAACTGTTTAACGTGTTATCAATAAATGATACATATCTTTATCCATCAATGGTTAGTGAGAAATGTCCTATTATCATGATATTGGGAAGTGACCCTTATAGCTACAAGACAGGCAAAAATAACACCATCATTGCTGTACATAATGACATGTTGTTAATAGTTGTTACTATCAGATAAAATTAATCAATAAAATTATTTAAACAATATACCTTTATGAAACTAATAGGGTTTTTATGTAATAATAGATGTGTAACTATTGTGTTAGATTATTATCAGTGTTTAATTGTTGATTTTAGTAGATAAAAGGAAAAGATAACATTATTATGTTTTATGGTATCTAATTTTTTTAGACACAATAAGGACATGAAAATGTAGTTTCTGTTGTTAACTCATGGAAAATATTTTGTGTAGATTAAGTTTGAATATTTTATTTAAAACAATCAATCATATTAGCTTGGTCAATAATTTTCTTCTCTTAGTGAAAACTAAAGGCAGGATGTAAAATTCACTGGTTTGACATGCTATAATTTTATAATAATGAAAGTTCAATATAAAACTTAACAAAAATATGTTCAGTGTATTTCTATATTAAATTATTTAAATAAACAGTTGAATAACAAAAGATCAATATTCTTTCATGTAAGGGAAAATATTATATGTTAGAAAAATATACTAATTTAGAAATAATTTCAATTTTAATTGCAGTTACTGTCATTTGTTTGTTGTCTTAGAAATGTAGTATTAATAATTCACTGTTGTTCCTAATAGGTGTTGAATAAGAAAAAACATATTGGAAATTTTATATTTTTATGAAGTTTTGAACCCAAGGAGAGACAAACTGTAAAGGAATTACAATATTAGGTTGATATTTTCTCATTTCTGATAAACGTATTTGTTATACACTTCATTTATAATCAATAAATCAATTTACATCATCATAGTGAAGTTACCCGGCAAGTTTAATGTATGAATGTTAAAACATTTAAAACCTCTTAGAAAATAAATTTTCCTGTACACACAGTGTGATAGCTGTGAAATATAATCAACAAAATGATATTCTCCGTTGCTAAAGTGATGTGCTTATATCTGCAATGTTTATAGATTTTACTTGCATAAACTATCAATACGAATAGATGTTTTGAAGAAACAATCATTGATAAAGTCTTGTGTCGCAGACATTAGTGAAACATATCTGATTTTCTGGATTATTGTGAAAATGCTATTTCTCGTGAATAAGGAAAGAAAGAAAAACGAAGTGGTGGAAGTGGTAAATTTAAAATATGAAAATTGATAATTTTTGAAAGTGATGAAGGAGTTGTATATAAATTGAAGGACATATGAGTTAGAGAGGAGACAAGGTGGTAGAGACGGAATAAATATAAAAATGAAGAAATTTTTACCTAAACAGGGGTCATATGATGTAAGGAAATTATGTTCACATAAATTTATTATTATATTTATTATTATTATTATATTTTATTATAATTAGTTATTATCATTATTATTCTTACTATTATTATTATTATTATTATAAAATAACATGCAATAGATAATACATATAATATAAAATGATAAAATACAGGAAAATATAGAGGTTATTTTCCTGGAATTAAGGGTAATGATTTCAACTGTGTGTGAATTGATCATATACTTGTAAATCTACGTACCAGGTACATGTTGATTTAATTTCATCCTTTATGCACAAATATATATATTTAGATTGTATCTATCATACAAATGTAAATTTCAAATTGTATCATATAGATTATTGTACAATGCTGATATAAAATTATCCACCATAAACTTGTCTATTTTAATTGATTCTGCCATGTACATGTTCATTTATTTGTGATTGCCATGTAAATGTTGATTTATTTGTGATCGCCATGTACATGTTGATTTATTTGTGATTGCCATTAACATGTTGATTTATTTGTGATTGCCATGTACATGTTCATTTATTTGTGATTGCCATTTACATGTTGATTTATTTGTGATTGCCATGTACATGTTGATTTATTTGTGATTGCCATGTACATGTTGATTTATTTGTGATTGCCATGTACATGTTGATTTATTTGTGATTGCCATGTACATGTTGCTTTATTTGTGATTGCCATGTACATGTTGCTTTATTTGTGATTGCCATGTACATGTTGATTTATTTGTGATTGCCATTTACATGTTGATTTATTTGTGATTGCCATGTACATGTTCATTTATTTGTGATTGCCATGTACATGTTGATTTATTTGTGATTGCCATGTACATGTTGATTTATTTGTGATTGCCATGTACATGTTGATTTATTTGTGATTGCCATGTACATGTTGATTTATTTGTGATTGCCATGTACATGATGATTTATTTCTGATTGATTGCCATGTACATGTTCATTTATTTGTGATTGCCATGTACATGTTGATTTAAATGTGTCTGCCATGTATATGTATATATGATTGACTCTACCATGAAGATGTGATAAAGTTGCAAACAAAATGCAGACTTCAATACCAAAATACTAAAATCACATTACTGTACTAATAACTATAAAGCAACAGAAAGAAAAGGAATGATTCATGTTATTTGACAGTGAATAACTTTTTGAAATTATAACAGGACACTTAAGTTAAAAAGTTTCTGAAAAATGAAAATAAAAGCATTTCTGGGGAATAATGGCCCTTCAAGGGAAATACCTGGCCTTTAAAGATATAATCTACCATGTTCATGAGTCAATATATGGTTGTACATAGATTAAGATTGGAGCATATCTTTCTACAACTTTGTATTGCAATCTGTGTCAAGTTACACATTTAGTATTATTCAATACTAAATGTATTGAACTTGTTAAATAGATTTAGTATTAAACCTACAATCATTCAATTTCCTCTATTTATAAAACTGTGTAATAAACAATGTATAACATTGTACCTCTATACATGAACTGTACAATGGTAAAAGATTTACTCGGAATCTAACACTGTATGATTATAAGAATAGATGGTTTTATATAGATATTTGATATGTTATTGTAGGTGACTGGTGCAGGATTACCTAACCTTCTAGAACAATTATCAAGGGTCAGAACTGAAGTTCTCAATATACAAACAAAGGTTTGTACAGAGTTTATATACAGAATTTATATTAGTTTCGAATATGTATGAAGTTATAAGCTTATAGACACACTTTAAAATCCAAATCCATTCCTGGAACCAACTAGTATTGAGCAATAAGTGTAAAGTTTCTTGCTCAGTGAAACAATGACTTGCCCTGGCAATCATTATAATACTAGTCTGAATACGTGTTAACCACTTGGCCATGCCAAGTACAGATTTTGATTAACTTAAAAAGGTAACTTAAAAAGGTAAAAAGTAAATGTAATGAAATATTTTATAAAAAAAACTACGAATGGTAAAATAAATTGTATTGTTTTTTGAACTTTGTGGTTAATTTTTGATAGAATTGTAACATGAAATGTGTATTATTTAACACTCATGAATTTTTGCATGAACAGGGTTTTAACAGATTAGAAAAGATTTTGTGCTTTTAGGGTTTTAGGCATTATTCTTTTTCAAAATTCAATCTTTGATTTTGTAAACTACAGGTATCAGAAATATAGATTTATACACTTTTTGTATAGGTACAAAATTCAGGCATATACTGACAGAGTAGGTAGGCCTATGTCATACAGATAATGAGATTTTTCCTACTTTGTAAAATGATGAGACAACTAGATATTTGTGTGGCTCTTGGTCATTATTTTGGACATTTCCCTGATTTTCATAAATCATGGAGAGGGGAAATTTTAATTTTCACAAGCTCAAGTTTAAAGTTAACTGTTTAATTTATAACAAAATTGTCATTTTCAGGCACAGGAAACAATTCAGCTTGCGTCACTACCATCAGACTATGAATATCTAGATCCACCTGATGGTGTGTACTGTGAAAGTGGGATAACAAGTGGCCCCTTCCTTGCTTCTACTTACAGACCTTACATTCCACAGAGTAAATTTGAGGTAACTTTTATAATTGTAGAACATTTATTATTCTCAATTTCTGTTTTTAGTGTTGATTTTTTTAATGATTTTATGTTAAACTTTTATGTTCAGTACTTCAACATATGTTGTGAAATTTTCTTAACATATTAAGTAGCAAAAATCTGGAAAAGGGGAGATTACTTGTGAACAATAAATACAAAGTTTAAAAGTTAAAATTGCAGACTTTGTTTAATGAGTCTATTAATGGGAGATAATGTAAAGTGCAACATCTCTCATGCCACTTGGCACAAGCTTAAGCTGTATTTTTCAAACAGTTAACTTGTTGGTGCCCTATGATGTTCACTGTGTTGGTGAAAAAAAAAACATTATTCAAACTGTTGCTTTACCAAGTCATATGCTTATTGATTCCTTTATTATAGCTTTCTAGCTACTGTGCTAGTTGGCAGTTTCATCTAGTAAAGGTCAAGTTAAAACCAGGCCATAAAAAAATCATGTATAAAATAAAAACAGTACATGAAAAATCAGATTTGTCTCAGATTAACAATATAAATGTAGTTATCATGGCTATAGCATTTATCCGTGCATACATTTACGCAAGCTGATTTTTGAGCTTCACTTAATGCTTATGCAATCTATCAGGGCCTTTAATTATGCTTATAAATTAATTAAGGCTTTTTATTATGATGTTTTAATTTTATCATGGCCTAAGGCTTTGCTTGCTTGCTTTGCTAAAGTTTTTTTTTATCTTTTTTCATTTCTTCTTCTTTATCAATTTTTTGCCCTAATTTTCTACTACAAATGTTTTCACTTTACTGCATGTGATATGTCTAAAGTAGATAAAATATTTTATCTTTACTAGGTTAAAAAGGTGAAACATGGAAAACAGACAAAACTTACACTAACAGTGGACTTACAGAATGGTAAATACTCAATACTGAAACAGACAGGGAAAGAAAGTCTAGGAACAGACACTATATCTCATGAAAGAAGTAAGTTATAACTTCACATACCAATGTTTGTTTAATGTTATACATACATGATAACATTGCAGAATACATATTTCAATCTAGTAATAACTAGTTATCAATTTTTACTGAATATTTCATTGTAAGTTCTGACTAAAGAATAGTAGACATTGTACATGGCCTGGCTGCTCTAGTTGCATGGTTAGATTCAGCTGCTGGTTCTACTTGTGTCTGGAATATTACATGGAAAGACTCATGAGGTCTTCCTACACCATTATAACAATCTCTCTAAATGTCAGTTACACTTTAATTAAAACTCAATGGAAAAGAATACAGACAAATATGGTAGATGTTATATGACCAGGAGTCTTAACAAAAAGTCTTTTGAACTGAGATATTTTATTTTAAAGGATTTAAATATTTCAGGAATTAAAAATTACATTGAAAATTTCTGGTATTTTGAATTTTGTAATTTATGTAAGGATTTGATTCATACATGACAAACAACACTTGTGACCAAACGGATATGTGGAATAATTTAGATATGACCTTGACCCTAAAATGACCTTGACCGTCAAGGGCAAATTATTGAATTTTGATTTTAATTTTTTTAACTTTGTCATTATTTACGGAAAGGATTCAAAATTGGACAAAATTACAAGTGTGACTAAACAGACCCAACAACTAAAAAAGACCTTTATTCTTTTTCTTTATATTTCTTTTTGAAGATTTATATTAACCGTTTGCTCTTAGAAAGAGAAAAAAAGTTGAGTGTTGTGCCCGCCAGGCGGTGGCTCTTGTTTTAATTGTGTAGGGAAGTAAGATTAAACTGTAATTGTAAAGAATATATAATGACCTGAAAATTGAAACTGGTATGAAAACAATGCTTATATTCTGTGTATATGTTATTTTCCTTTCATAAGTAGCTGTCTCTTTGAATTTTGATTTCTCAAAAATTATTACCACATATGACAGACATTTGACTATTGTCATTAATTGTTTCATTGTATGAGTTTAAACCAATAGGAAATTGATACTGTGTAATTTTAACCACTATTACTCTTTCTCCTTGTGTTTTCCCTGTCCATTGATTGCTTTCACTTCTGACATTTTGAAATTATAAAAATGATTACAAACTATTTTTGTTTCCTATAGAATTTCACAGACTAAGCTTTAACATTTCTTAAGTTATATTGTATGTTTTACAATATAGTCAAGGATGAAAATATCTGTTTATATTAGATTTGGTCTTGAAAAAAAAATCGGAAGAAATAACATTTTGTCCAATTTTCAGCACAAAGTGAAATTTTGCCTTACTTAAAAAAATCAGAAAGATTCAATTTTAATATGATAATATATATTAATATTTATAAGTTACATAAATTAATCTAGCTATTTTGATAAATTATAGCAGTGGCCTTCATGATTTGAGAGGTCATTGTTACTGGCTTTGTATCAGTTGCCTCTCACCCCCCCCCCCCCCCCCCTTATGGATGTACTGAATCATCATAATTGTACAGAATCACCACTTGTAACCATATTAACTATTGTACTGAATCAACATTTGCCCTCAAAAATGAGAAATAAAGTAAAATAAGTCCTAAGGCAAATGGGCCGCACATTACATTTTATCATTTTGGGGCTGAAATCCTTCACTTTAACAAGAGATTATTCAGAATTTAAAGCTGGACAAATCCATTACACACATAAAGTTGGCCAAATGGTCAAACATTTATTAAATGTACTCTTAAAGTATGATATATTCAGCCATGTAACAAAAAGTTAACAAATCCATAAATTTATTGTCATTTCAAAAATTGGAAAACAAAGATGTATTGATTTATCTAGCACTGTAATATAGATAATGTATCATTTCAGTACTCCACTTGATTAAATGCACGAAAGACAAATGTATTTTGGATGTCATTTTGGATGGAAAGAAGAAACAGAATTATATCTTTGCCGACCCCCATGCACGAGAAAATTTCTGCCTTCAAATACGTCAGATGAAAAACATGCATTCAACTGAGACAGAAATAGATCAAATCTCTGTATTTATTGGTACATGGAACATGGGTAAGTAGGTCATCGTCAAGGCAACAATTTTGAGAACAGTTTAATGCTATAGTTTGTCAGTAGACAGATTTTCATGGTAACAAAATGAAGGTTTATCTTAAATTTTGGATTATCTTATTATATTTGAGTTTACCGATTGTCAACTAATCATGAAGTCAATGATTTGATGCGTTCTTACATAGAAATAAAACTTTCAGAGATATTTAAAAGAAAATATATTTATAGACTAACTAACTCATTATGTACTAGTAAATAAATTAGCTTAATATCATATGTATTGAAATGAAATTAGGGCGCAACTGTCATATAAGGCCAATAACCACAAATATAATAATATGGCAGATAAATATTGAAAGATGTTAAGATAATGCCACCTATAAATTTTTCAGTAATGAGTAGATAATTGTTTTGATATATCACAGGAGATGCATCTTTAAACCAGAGTTTGAGCACATGGTTGAAATGTACAGGGGCAGGTAAATGTAGAGACAGGGTTCTAGGAGTTATCCCCCATGATATGTATGTGGTAGGCACACAGGAGAGTTCCATGACAGAAAAAGATTGGGTTAACACACTGAAAGCTGGCCTTAAAGGTAACCTTATTTTGGTTTCAATTGATTAAAAAATTGTTCAACAGTAGTTCAGTCTTATACTGGCAGGCAGATATCTAATAAGTGTACTTCTATTATGTACCAGTAACTGCCAACGTCTCTATATTGTTTATTTGAAATAGAGATTTAATATGATAAACATTAGAGAACAAACCATCAAGATAAAACATGAGCCATGTATAGGATATTGTTAATATGATGTTAGTTTACTTTGATGGGAAAAGACTACATGTACCACTTTGTACATTATTTCAAGCAGGGATAGAAAATTTTCTTCTGTAATACTGTAAGATGGCAAGTAAGAATTACCTTACTAACAGAGCAGAGAGAAGGTGTAAGACATTTAAAATCAACTACCTTTAACACTATGTATTTGTCATGTAGAGGACATTTGTTGTAATATTAAACATGTTGAAACATTCATTACTGTCTTATTTCAGCATGTGTATTGGTAGACATGGAACTAGTAGAAGTGTGTACATTATGGGGCATCAGGATAGCAATTCTTGTTAAACCAGAATATAAACATTGTATTAGCAGGATACAAAGATCATCTGTCAGGACAGGCATCGCCAATGCTTTAGGTATGTTAGGACAGGCATAGTAAATTTTAATATCATAATTATGTCCTAAAGTTATGTTAGGACATGATTGTAGGTCCTATGTTAGGACAAAGACTTAGTGTGTCAGGACAAGTATAATAAATATTGCATATCCTATGTTTATTTTAGGACATGTAATGTAAAGGCTGTCAGCTTGTTAGGACATACTTTGAGTAAATAAGGCTTAATGAAAATAGTTATAATGATAATATAATTAGATATAGTAGTAAAATAATTATATAATTGTATTTAAAAAAACATATTTATATATGATTTTCCTATTCACCTAGTCACAAAACTAATTGAAAAACATACTTACACTAATTACATTATAACCTCTGCCAAACAACATCCTTTGCTAGACAAATATTTTGGTTAATGCTTAGAGTTGTTGCTGTACAGAGTTAAAATATAGTGGAAGAAATAATACTGTTGTTGTAAAGAGTTAGTTGCTATACATAGGTTCTGTCTGTGGAGACGATACTGTAGGAAATTGATAATCACTGACAAATGTCAATTTACAACAAATATTCCTGATGTTATAGCTTGTATATTATATAACGGTTATATTGGTTTTAAATTTTATCCTTACAGTGTTGCTATAGTAATATTACTGATATAGATGTCTGATTTAATATCAAATATAATGGCACAGGTGAATCAAATATATGTTACATTCCAGTCTTATTTGCTTTCTATTTGTGTTGGATTCTACAGTATATGATATACATCTACATGAATACTGCACTAGTGAAAGCACTTTATAGTGAACTTTGTATACATCTCTGTAAATGTACGATGCTCCATAAACATGTTAAGTACTCAATATACTTGTACTGTGCTCTTTATAGATATACTTTGCTTTATATACTCTTACAGTGCTCCATATACATGTTCATTTCCCAGTATACCTGTACAATGTACTATGTAATTTTACAATGCTCTATGTATAATGTTCTATATGCATGTACACTGGTGTTTGTACATGCTCAGTGCTCTGTATACATAAACAATGCTCTATAATGAACAATTATCTATATATTTTTTCAGTACTTAGTATATATGTGCAGTGATCTATGTATTTTTACAGTGCTCTATGTTCAGTGCTCTACATGTATATACACTGGTCTATGTACATGTTCAGTGCTCTACATGTATGCACAGTAGTCTATGTACATGTTCAGTACTCTACATGTATGTACACTGGTCTATGTACATGTTCAGTGCTCTACATGTATGCACAGTACGGTAATCTGTGTACATGTTTAGTGCTTTATTACATGTAAAGTGCTCTATACACATCTACACTGCTCTATACACATGTACACTGCTCTATACACATGTACAGTACTCTATACATTTGTAAAATGCTCTTTATTTATGCGTCACAGGGTGAGAAAAATGTGCAGCCTGGCATGGAATCGAACCTGGGACCCTCGGAAAACTGTTCCTCAGCCTTTCCGGCTAAAATCTCCGACTGTTGCACACTATCTCCTTAGTGAAAGTTCAATGTGTAATACTTGTGTGATGCAGGATCATACTGATATAACCATATAATGTCTTTCTTTCCTATATAAGCATAAGCAATGTTTCTATTGTGGTGCAGAGTAAATAGCAATATTCCATTTATTTCATCTTTATCCACCAAAACAATACAGTCAAACGTGTATTAAGCGACCGGGCAAGGGAAATACCCAAAACGGTCGCTTAATGAAACGGTCTCTTAAGACAGTCAGCATGATATAAAAGTCAAAATTTTAAAAAATGACATCTTTTTTATTCGGTTGGATTGTTTTTCAACTTCATTTTTATATCTCTGTTGAAAAAAAGTACGCTCCGATAATCTAAATGGATGCAAATGTAAAAAATAACTTTCTGATATTTATTGACAAAACAGCTTCAAGATCCATTACGTACATGTTTGACATTTTTTCCAGAATGTTTTAACTTCTCCGTTGTTTTTCCTTGTCTCCAACACGAAAACCCTATTAGTGAAGATGTTTTCTGTTGTGCATTTTTTTTCATTTGAAATAAACAAACTACAGTACATCTATTTGTTACGATTAATTTAATGGCTGATCAAGTTCAAGGTCAATTCAATGCAGTCTAAATGTCAACAAGCGAAGCGTATACACCATCTCAGTATGGGCGGAGCCTTACATTGTTTATCCGATATTATTGGATAATACACGTCACGCGTATACTTAACTTCATTTGCATACGCTAAAACGGTATGGGAAATAGAGTTTTTCACACGTTTATTGTTGTGTTTTGATTGTTGACACTTGTGACATAACGAGGTGGCGTTCTCTATAAACACAATTACTTGACAGGTAAAAGTGGTCATTTAATGAAAAGATTGATGTCAATTAGGTGACTAATTAGCGGTCGCTGGTCGCGTTGAGCAAAAGTCGCTTAATACATTAAAGATATAGAGAGAAAATGATCGGGGGGAATTTAAAGTGGTCGTTTAAGACATAAGTCGCTTAATACACGTGGTCGCATGGGCAAGTTAGACTGTATTAAAATAAGATGGAAATTTGAATTACTTAAAGTGACAACAATTTATTTCTGTCGCTAGGTAACAAGGGAGCAGTTGCAATATCGTTCTATTTCAATGGCTCATCTTTCTGTTTCATCAACGCCCATTTGACATCTGGTGATGAAAGATGCAACAGGTTTGACCTAGTTTTATATCATCTAGCTTTAGATAACCTTCTTTTATAAGACCTGATTTTATAAGACCTAATTATATAGGACCTAGTTTTAAAAGACCTGGTTTTACTCTACAGGTAACATTGTTTGCCAAAATATCCGGGAAATTTGTCAGAAATGTTGTTTGGATGATTTCTAGCTCAAGACTGAGTATGCTTCATCTGGGGTTAAAGACTAGGGAACACAGCTCAAATTGTGAAAAGTCTTGTTAACACTCTAGGCAATATTTTCAGCCCAAATATTATGGAAATTTGTCAGAAAGGTTGTAATGTTGATTTTAAGCTCAACATTGAATATGGTTTATCTAGAGTCAAAAAATAGGCCACAAAGTCCAATATAGAATAAAACCTTGTTAAATGTAATATTTTCAGCCCAAATATCCTGGAAGTTTGTCAGCAAGGTTGTTATGTTGATTTCTAGCTCAACTTTGATTATGGGTCTTCTTGGGTCAAAAACTAGGAGACAGAGCCCAAATATGGAAAAACCTTGTTTACATTTGCATTATTTCAGATGTTGATATGAATGTTTGTTTAGGATTAAGACATTATATCTGCTTTTGATTCATAGTTAACATAATTGATTGAACCTTGTCATGAAGAGTCTTCATAACCAGGTGAGTGATATAAGGCCCATCATGACCCTCTTGTGACGGTAAATAAAGCATGACTAGGATAATTTTATCCACCTACATTTGGAAAGTCAGAATTCTAAATTGTTTTTGATCAACTAACAAACAATTTCTTATAAGCATTTTGTATTTGATTTATTATTTCAGGAGAAATCAAAATTACCGTGATATAATGAAGAACTTGACAATAAATCTAGGTCAGAAACACCTAAATTTGTTTGATATTACCAGTCAGTTTCACCATGTGTTTTGGTTGGGAGATCTAAATTACAGAGTGGAAGAAGATATTCAGGTGAGTTCTTTGGCTACTTTGCTGAAAATAGTACTTGTTGAAAGTCCAACCCCTCACAGTGATTACCTCCCTTTGCAGATTGTAATCACTGCCTTTGCAGACGTCACATGATGATGAAAGTCACATGAAGTAATGTCAAAATTCAAATGTAAATATCAACCATAACATAGAAAATCTAAAGCTATTTTTCTCTTTCTGTTTTATCTTAACTTTTTGTACCTACATTCTTATAGTTTATTAAAAAATTATCAAAATTGTACAAAATAATGAAAAATAAATTCAAAAGCTAAAAAATATCAAAATATTGATAAAAATGTTTGTGATGGCAGAGATCTCTGTACTGATAAGGGGAGATCACTGCATAGGAGATTGGTTTAAAGTAATGCCAATGTTTGTAAATTTCAATTACAGAGCAGATGGTGTCCTTGTTTGGTTTCTCTGCACAACATTCTCCCTTACACTGTATAGAATACTGTAGACTAGTATAATAAGATAATACAATTTCTGATGGTGAATTTAGGTCAGTTTCATCTGGATACACAATGACATGTTGCAATTTTACATTTTTTGTAGGTTTTTACAAAATCTGAAAGGTTGTATCCTTTATGGTTCCAAATTCTCAAATTACAAGATTCATTTATGATTGTGCCATTTATTACAGGTGTTATTACACAAAGTTCAGGAAAAAGACATCAACTATTTGATGGAGAAAGACCAGTTAAAAAGACTTCAGAGTCAGAAAGCTGCATTTTGTGGCTTCCGTAAGTCATCATTTATGTGACATGTCATACAGTGTGATAAAATATTTCAATGTTAATATTTTGACTTCTCCCTTCTCCAATGTATCATGATTTAAAAGTAAAAACAACAAAAATATTATGTCGTTACTGTATAAAATGAATGAAATGTGATTTTCTCATTGGATAAAATGTCATACATCTTTTCATATCATATGTGATGCAGATATTTTAGACAATTTGAAGTGCGTTTTCACAATTTATCCCCAACTTATTTGTATCCAGTATTTTTATCATAGGGTTTTTGCATACTCCAAGATTCAAGTCATGTTTATGTTATTATTTCCAAATTCAGACATATTTTAAGTTGCCATCATTTTCACATTTAAATAAACTCATAATTATTTTCTAATTCACATATTGATATGTCCACTTATTTTCAATTTCAGTTTACATGTTTGTATTTTCACAATGATATGTGTTCATGCTTTTTACAATTACTCATATATGAAAATATTTATTTTGACTTTTAAATATTTTCACATTTTTTCACATATTTTCTCATTTTTTTCACTTATTTTCACATATTTAAGTGTATTTGTTTGTAGAAGAATCAGAGATCACATTCCTTCCTACATATCGTTTAGAGAGAAATATTCCTGGATATAGATATGCTTGGAGAAAAGTCAAGAAAACAGGGGTATGATGTACCTATATCTAACAATTCTTGTCATTTAAGTTGAAATTTTTATCGATGTATAGAAAAATATAGACATGTCTGAAAATCGACATGACATGATGTGAGAATTACTGAGACATAATATGATATCTTGTCTACTTCTACACAGATATAGGTGTAATGTAATCAAATAATCTAAAAGAAATCTAGAACCAGCAAGCCAAACAAACTAACAAACAAACATATAAACAAACAAACAAACAAGGCACAAAATAAAGAACTAAAATTTTCAAATTCAAATCAGGAACTGTTAGAAATATGTTTTTTTATTAAGGGTTGAATATGTATTCTGTTTGATGTGTATATTTTCAGGAGAGAATAAATGCTCCCTCATGGTGTGATAGGGTACTATGGAAATCATATCCTGGTGTATTTATAGAAAATGTTGCATATGGTATGATAATTATGCTATTCAGATATTTCTTTGGTCTCAAAAATACTATTGTTTGTCTTATGACACATAATACTGACCATAGTTTAATGGCCTTTAATTAAATTAAGAACATGCCACACCAATAAACAGTGCAAAAAATATTTTTAAAATGTTTCCTTTCAGTATTTATTTGTTTCAGAGATTTTACTCTTGGCATACTTTTTAACATAAATCTATACACAGAAACAATAAAATTTCTATTTACATTGTAAAAGTTTTGACAATTTGTTTCCAGGCTGCTCAGAGGCTATATTAAGCAGTGATCACAGACCTGTTTTCTCCTCATTTAATGTGGGTATATCCTCAGAATTTGTACAGGCACGTGGTTCGCTAGCTGAGCTAGCTCCAGTAAAAATTATCTTTCATTCCATAGAGGCACAGGTGAGACTGATAATTAAATATTTACATAAAAATATGTGTCAAGATATTTATAATTTGACAAACTTCCCCAGATTTGAGACATTAATATATAAGTTGTAGACATTAATATTTTGACTCTCTCAGCTGTTATATTTGATTCTGTGGGGAAAATTACATTCTTTTAATTGTGTGGGTAGATTAATGCGAACTACACATATATTTATATCTATATATCAGGTTCCTGGTGTCTTAATACATCAATTTAACAATTAAGTTGCTTATCAACTTTCTCAGTGTTGATTAGATTGTAAAACATTATGATCTTAAAAAAGTACCTTTTATTTTGATTTCTTTTTTTTTTCAATTTTGTACAGGTGAAGACATGTTGCAAGCAGTATTTCCAGTTGGTCTTTCATTCCACGTGTTTACAAGGTAACTATTGTTACTTGTTTGCCAAGTGTCCTGAAAAAACTTGCCCCACTCTATCCCAAGAGTGAATAAACCAGGGACTTTAAATTTTGTCTGAACTTTTCAGTAGTTCAGTGTAGGTTTTATGTTCATGCATGTAGAAGGTTCTGTGCCCTATTTGACGTTGAATTATTGACCATTTTGTTTGAATAAATTTGGACTTAGTAATTCACTTATGGTATATGAGGATAATGATATTTAGCTAAGTTATGGAAGGTGGACAATGTAACTTGTCAGCTAGCTTTGCTAGTGTTACAATATTGAAAGGAGGGTCATATAAAGTTCTTCTCCAACAGTAAAGCTGAATAATTACCATTGCACTAGTATGACCAAATTAAATTATCCAGTTATATTTCAATATTTTACAGAGGTATACAGGAGTCAGTCTAACACTTCATTTCAAGATAACAGGACTGGTTTCTACACGGTACCAGTCTGGCATGCATGTAATTTACCAGAGGTAAGCATGTTGAAATTTATATTGAAATAGTTTGTAAATTTTGCACCCATTAAACTGTAGATACCAAATTTTATTTTATTTTTAATTGTCCATTTTTGAAAGATTTCTGCAAAATTTAGTTTGTTGTAAATCTCAATGAAAGCAAGGAAAAATATTAATTGTAGATAGTGTTCTTTCTTTTTCAGATGAAGCCTTTATTTGGAGACCAAGATTTTTTAGAGGAACAACATATTCTTATTGCTGTGATAGCCAAAGATGGCGACAATGAATCATATGGTATTTTCATGTTTTAAGAGATATAATTTGCTCATTGCCTTTTTTAAGGTTATAAGGAAATAAATGTGCCAAGTGAAATAACTATAGTATTGTACAAGGCCAGTTAGGACATATTAGACCTTAAGGTAAATGTAGAACTATACTAGGTCATGACAGAACATTATGGTAGATCTACTGGACCAAAAGAATAAAATGCAAGTTCAGAAAGAGGCGTTTATCATTAGTTCAGAGCTAGACAGCCAAGTCATGACTTTATAAAAGCCTTTAGATACAATATAGTCTAATTGCACTAAAACTGACTTTCAAGTTTATATGAGGTCCATTACAAAGCTACATGTAAGTGTTATTATACAGTTCATTCAGATTGTGATGTTACTCAAAGTTGCATCTGTGTTTATGAAAAATTCTATCTTTGAACTATCCTACATGAATATCTTTATCTAAAGCATTTGTGTTCCTGTTTTACAAGAGGGCAATTCCTACATTCCTATTTTTTATTCACATATGATTAAAAGCAATTTTTATCCTTTTTATGTGAAATGATTTCTATAAGTTTATTTGAATCAGATAGTTATATTTTCATTTTTGACCTCTATTTACAGGAGAGTGTGTCTTGTCGTTGAAGGACATGTTTTCCAATCAGCCCAAGGACTTTGAATACACACTATTACACCAAGGGGAGGAAACTGGAAAAATAAAGTAATATTTAGACACTTTCATAGTTCTGTTTTTAACACATTTTTCATTAACACTGTTAGGATAGTTTACTTTCAACAAGAAGGAATTATTTTTGTCATCTGTGGGCTAGTTTGACTGTAAAAGATTTGGTTTAAACATATATTTATTTAAGCTCGATTGCAAAACAAGTTCTTGCAACTTATATTAATCACTTTGAGTCCGCTTCCTGGAACCAACCAGGACTGGTGTCACATAAAGAAACATGGCCGAGACCCAATTAGGACTTGAACCCATGATCCCCAGGGCAGACACCTTAACGGCTAGGCCACCACTCCCCTCAAAATTGTAAAAGATTAGCAAACAAAGAAATGTGATTTATCCTTTACCTTCTTTATTTGTGTATCATGAATTTTTCCCTGCTTTAAATTTGGAACAGTTCATTCAAAGTTAAAGGGATCTCAATATCAAAGTACAACAAACCTGAGCTACCAACAGCATATAGCCTGGTCAAACTGCATGCTAGCCTGGGTCTATACTGGTGGCAAATGCTTACCTTTTTCAGTTCCATAAAGCCTAAATTTTGATTTAGTAATATATACAGTACTGCAATACTTAATGATAATATGTTAATCTTTTCAGGGGTAAAATGCATCTTGTATCCAAAAGCAAGAGGTCATCAAAGAAGTCTCCATACAGTAAGTTATGCAAACATAAAATAATTACAGGAATATTCTATTAATTAATACGATACATGTCAACCATCTAACTTCTTGTATAGAAAAGTGAACAGTTATAAATCAAATGATCAACAGTTAAACCCAGATATATAATAAAATGTTTGTCAAATGGAATAAATGAATCAAATGAATTGATATGGATCAAACCTGTGGCAGTAGTGTATGTTATATATTATTTTAGCATTATATAAAAAGAAAACATTGTAAGAATGCAAAATATCAATAAAAATGTGTTATTATTTTGTCTTTAAAAAATGTTAACTTTGTTATTGAGGGAGAAAAAATAACAGCAGCAAATACATGTAGGCCCTAAACCAGTGTTTATTGGCAGTTTAACACAGGTTTTTTTCTTCTTTGTGTATACTGGGATCCTTCATATTTACCGGACAAAATAAAAGCTATTCCTGCCAAATAGTGCTTTATTTTTTGCTTCGATTAAAAAATCATACCGTCTGAACGATGACCAAAAGGAAACTGTATGACAAAAAACAGAATTCCATTTGAATATCAAAATGTTTCATACGTTAAAGGATCATAAAGAATCACTACGTTCATTGAGTTAATAGTGTTAATTTCAATTACACCCTATATATTGGCCTCTTCATAATGGCTGCCATGTTTATTTTAATGACATCTTGTGTTTTCCCAATATCTTAACCTTGCCATTCAACAGTCGTAGTTCTTTTCCCAATATCTTAACCTTGCCATTCAACAGTCGTAGTTCCCTTGCTGATTATTAGTCCCCTACCGGTTTAACCGGAGGGGACTTTAGGTTTACCCTCCGTCCGTCTGTCTGTCAGTCCGTCAGTCCGTCCGTCCACAAAACTGGATCCCGCGATAACGCAAAAAGTACTGAAAATATTTTTATGAAACTTGATATATGGATAGATGGCAGTATGGAGATTATGCACGTCTTTTTCTTTTCTTCCTATGTTGAAAATTCTGGTTGCTATGGCAACAAATAGTCTGAAAATATGGCAAATTTAACACATAAACTGTTCCAGTGATAACTCAAAAAGTACTGAAAATATTTTTATGAAACATAAAATATGGGTAGATGGCAGTCTGCAGATTATGCACATCTTTTTCTTTTCTTCCTAGGTTGAAAATTCTGGTTGCTATGGCAACAAATAGCCTGGATTTCAAGATTTCTGATTTAATTTTTTCAGCTTTTTCACTATAAGTTCTTTATTTCTTAAGGTGTTTACTTCAAACTTTAAATATAAGTTTCTGGTCATCAACCACATCATATGTGACAAGGTTTACAACTCTAGCACAAAAATTATCAGTATTACCTCCCTTGAACTTAGGATTTTTATGAAAAAAAATGTTGTCTTTTTTAAATAACTTCTTTATTTCCTAATGTATCTACTTCAAACTTCATATATATGTTTCTTATTATCACTCAACATTTTTGAGAAGGTTAAATACTGTAGCAAGACTATTTCCAGAATTATGTCCCCCTTGAACTTAGATTTTTTTCGAGAAATTGGTATTTTTTACTCCAACTTCTTCATTCCTTATAGGATTTACTTTAAAATCCCACATCGTAATAATATGACAAGGTTGTATAAACATAATTGCCTTACTAGGCAGGGAAACTTAACACATTACTGTGAAATAGACAAACTTAAAACTCAAAAGATTTAAGTTCATTCATGTCATTCATTCACTGGTAAAATTGAAATCAGAATGTTGCTGGGGTTCTAACCGGTAGGGGACTTATGGATTGCTTGCAATACTATGATAATTGCTTGTTTTCAAGTTAATTTCAATTCACCACTTCAAAATAGTTTGAAACACAATGTCTGGTAAATTGAGTTGTCAACACAATTTTTTTCTATTATAATGCCCCACTTTGAAGACACATTTTTATGGTCAAAATTTTTAAATAACGTGTTTGATAAGGTCAGTTTTACGTGCATTAGGAACCCAAAATCGAATGTGTAAAATTTCATTGTTTTTCATGGTTTTAAATAAAAGCGAAAAAAAAAATCATATTTTGTCCGGTAATATGTAGAATCCCAGTAGTGACAAAAGCACAAGGAATGTTACAATAAGGTATCATTCATTATTGGTGTTGTAGGATTTTATTATTGTTCTTAGTGTTCAGTCCATGAAGATAACTGAAGCAGTGTAATTATTTACAAAATTTTCTTTGTTAACTTAACCCTTTCACTGCCGTCCTTGTTATTTTCGGCGTATTTGCCATATGGACGGCTTTAGCCGTTTCTATAAAAATAATAGTTATAATAATAAATTAATAATAATAATTATAAAAAATAATAATAAATATAAAGAAAATTATACCATCGACAATAATTATTATTATACTAACAGATTTGGAAACATATATAATTATTATGATACTAATAACAAATAATAATAATTATATTAATTAATAATATAGTAATTTCTTAGAAAATCCTCTGGCAAATAGGTGAACAATAAAACAATAACCCTCTGGCAGCGAAAGGGTTAATAACCATTGAAAAGGATGTACAATGTACATATAGACCTTACCAACTATCCTTCAGTTAGCTTACTGCAATCCAGCTGCCAGGCTAAAGACTCAAACTTGTGAAAATTTCACAATACACTGTTTTGTGTTGTAGCAAAAGATCTTTTGTTCCTTTCAATTATATAAATTACTTTAGGTTTTTGTAACTTTTCTTCTATTTAGGCTTGATTGCATTTGACACGGAGTATCAGGACCCAGAAATGTTTGTTTCTGGTACACCAAAGATGGATTTTCACCCTAGTGTACGTCAGGGTAGTAAACCAGGTTCTTTTGTTGTCAAGCATCCAACTGTTAGTCCCAAAGTTCCCCTGCGGCAAGTAATGAGTAGTTGCCAAGACGATAGGAGAGGAACATATGATAAAGTACAAATACCTACACGAGAGGTACATATATTTTTCTAAGGATTAAAAAGGTTTCATCTCACTGATACTAGAAAAGAATCAAATGATTATGAAAGAAATTATATTTATAATTGATGATCCTCTCATAGATTCTTAAAAAAGATTTTCCTTTCATGATTTTATACCTAAGAATCAAGGGATAAAGTATGAGTAACCAATATAAATTATTTGTTGTTATTTACAGCTTGCAAGATCTACAAGGGTTGACAGTCGAGCTCCCCAACCATTACCACCAAGCATAAGTAGCAGCCAGCCTGCGCCACCACCGAGGAGACCTCCATACATGGGTCAGACAGGTCTTATACAGGGCTCACAGAGGGTGCCACCGAGACATCCATCACAGTCTGATAGTGCACCCCCTGTTCCTCCTAAACAAAGACCATCAGTAGTTGGGGTCAGTATTTTATGTTGAGGCATTTCTTCCATTAGAGCTTCAATAAATGTGACAAGCTTTCTTAATTACTTCTTATAACATTTGGAAAGCTTTGAATTAACAAGATGGTCTTGAATCTATTGATGTCAGCTTCTTTTTAATCTGAAATGTTATTAATATTTACTTTCTGTCATATATATATAATATTTACTATATGTATTTTCATTGTCGAAATATGTCAACTTCTTACAAATGAAATTTTCATCCAAAATTCTTAATATGATATTTTGAGGCATAGTTTGCTCTTATGAATTCTACATAAGTCTTTTCTGTAAAAAAAGAGAAGAAGAAAAAAGTTGTATATAAGGTAAGGTGAAATGAAGACATTGGAATGAGAGTTGTGACAATGTTCTGTGTTTAAGAACAAACTGAAGCACAAAAATGAACATGCTGGTAATGAACCATTAATATTAATACTCAAAAAAGATGTGGGGAGGAAGGGTGGGGACTGTAGCCTAGTGGTTAATATGACTGCCTTTCAACCCAGGGATATTGTATGAAACCCCTACTTGGGTTACGACCTTATTTTCTTTACTGGACAGCTACAGGAAGCAGACTTGCAATTAATTAAAAAAATCTTCGAGATTTTAATCACAATTGAGCTGAAATAAGTATGTCTATGGTAGAGTTGACTTTAGATACTGTAATTCAAAAATACTTTAGATCCACTAATGTATGTATTAAAGTTATCAAGACTGTCTATAGGGTATCATTAGTGTGGAAATTTATAAAATTTTCATACATTATAAAATTTTAAATTTAACTTTATTTTCTAAACATTTCCTTTAGGACCATGGTTCTAAGTATGATGACCTGAAAAGACCATTAAGCCTGGAGGAGTGGCTAGCCCAGTTAAACCTGTCTTGTTATGAGCAGAACTTTAAATCAAACGGTTGGGAAAGTTTGATGTATTTAAACGAATTGACTTTGACTGATCTGTCCAACATGGGAGTTGACATACGTGAACACCAGCAGAAAATTCTACAAAGTATCAAAGAACTCAACAAAGTGTGACATTTTTCTTAATTGTTTCCACATATTATTTCCTTCCTGTTTAATTAAATGGTCTTAACAGAACAAGGTCCTGAGATAAAAGGGTCTTTTTTATAATCTCATTTTAATAGGACCTTTTTACTTGTAGACCATGAAATCATGAGCTGTAGCATGACAAATATACCACTATCATATATCAATGATGAATTTTTTATTTAACGGTTATTTTTTAAATCTCCACTTATTTTTTATAATCATTTTGTTTAATGTGATTTACTTTGTCATGTTTTTGCTCTATTTTTAATTGTTCCTACATGGGGAAAGGTTCATATATATGTACTGTACAGCTTAATAAAAGCAACACAAGTGTATGAGGCACTTTAACATCATCTAATTTCAAGTTGAGATTCTTTTATTCTGCCCACATCTTACATGCTTTATTCTATAATTGTCTTTTTCATGTTTTGAGTTTGAAACAGTTTATCATTAGTTTATGTGCTGTCAATGTCAAAATGTGAAAATCATTTCACCATCATTAGTCCATGTGCTATAAATGTTAACATGTGAAAATTGTTTCACAACCTTTAGTTCATGGTCGATCAATGTCAAAATGTGAAAATTCGAATATCAATGTGAAAATTGTATCACCATCACTAGTTTATAGACTACCATTTTCTAAATGTTGAAATTATGTCTCAAACATGAAAGTATTTTGTTATTCTGTAAGACTGAACTACATTAATACCTTGATCTATATACATGTACACATGACACAGGTCTTATAATTATATCACTATTACTGAAATAGAATATCAATCTCAGACTTATATGATGATTTTAAACTGCCTCCATATCTCATTTTGTACAAACAATGGTGCTTAGATGTTATGAATGAAACATTTTAAATTATTATATGAAATCTTAAGTGGATCTTTTTATACATGGCCAAAAAATTATTTGTAGTCTAAATTTTACTATTTACAAAAGCAAGTTCTAATAAAACTAATTTTACTAAAATATATCATTGGTCAGATGGGTAAAAATGGAGTCTTTTAGTTTTAGGTTTTATTTATGCATGTTCTTTGCTTTAATGTTGAATGTAACTTTCTTTTATTTGGAGTTATTTTAGTAACATCCAAATTTCCTTTATATTATATTACAATTTCATATGATTGCAGAACTTATTCAGCTCTAATATGGTAGTTATATAAACCTAAACGTTTCTTTGTATCTTAAATGAGAAAGAAAGCTTTGCGATCATAAGTAAAGAAAAATCCACATGCCTGATGCTTCAATGGAAAATTGTAAAGAAAATTATTTTGATATTAATTTGAATCTAACTACCAATCAAAATGACGGTTGTTATTAAATATGATATAGATACAAGTGCCATTATTGTACATCATGTGATATTTATACATACAATAACATGCTTATACTATACTCACAGGCAATTCAACCTGTTGCTTTATGCAAAACCTATATATAAACAGATAATGTTAGAATTATATTTTAATTTTGAGTGCAATATCAGTTGATATTGGAACACAGTATCAGTTGATATTGAAGCACATAATATGATATTTGACTGTAACAAGAGCTTGATGCAACTGATATTGCATCATGCATAGTTTAGATGGATGATTACTGTCTATAATTACACAAAATGTTTACAATAGTGGTTAATTACATAGTATCTAAACAACAAGTATACTATAATTGAACATAATGCACTGAACATTAAGATATATTTTCATTTATTACATACATATTTTTTAAGATAAAATGGTAGGTATATGGCCTTCTTTCAATTTGTGATATATAATAAATAAAAGAATTATATAATATAATGCAAATGAATGTTATTGTTTTACAATAATAACTGTATTACTGTCGCCATGACATACATTGATCTCACGTTTCTAGAAATAAACTATTATCATAATAATTATAATCTAGAGAGATCACATGACCATACTGACATGACACAAGATATCCATTTTGTTCTGTAAAGTTTATTTCTTCTTAGGTTTGTAGCCAGACCAAAACTGTTTAGTTGTTATGGCAACTTTACAGATATTTTTATACACTATATATCAAATTCAATTTCACTCTTACAAAGTATAAGGTGATGTTTTAAGATTAACTTTATATGTATATTTCTATTCAAATTGAAATTGGAGTCTTTAATTCTCTACAAAATTATCAGATTTTCAAAACGTGATTTTGATTTTTTGATGTTATTGGAAGGCAATGTCTCTATTTTAATTTAATTTTATATGTTAATATTATTGTTGTTGTTGTTCATTTATACATAGATATTTCATATTTTGCTCATTATGTATAATTTAATGCTTCCAACCCCTAAACTTCAAGTTACAATGTCATATACTATAATATTAGAATATACAGAATAATTTAGTATGAAATAGGGCATTTAGTATTGACACTTGTTTCAGAAAGAAGAAAAAAATAT
This sequence comes from Ruditapes philippinarum, assembly GCF_026571515.1. NCBI lineage: Eukaryota > Metazoa > Mollusca > Bivalvia > Venerida > Veneridae > Ruditapes > Ruditapes philippinarum. Next base: position 106,733 of record NW_026861157.1, on the reverse strand, counting down.
TTTATTTTAGATGATTTATTAATAAATTTCTGAAATTGTTAAAGTTCCATTTGCCAAAAAATGGAGCGTGATAACTTATAATGCTGATGCAACTTATATAAGTGTTAGAATGCAGCTCTAAAGACTTAATGTTTAATAGAAATGATAAAGTACTCTTATTATATTCATGGTGGTTGCATTTGCTCACTGATACTATTTAGTAATTGCTTATAACTTAGAAATTGAACTATAGACATGCATATATAATTTATAGTGAATAGGATGAATTATAATTAGTTAATAAACAGATGCATATTTGCTTAGAGGTAATATAAACTCAGGATTCAGTTGTTAAATGAATGAAAAACATTTTGATAAACATACCTTTGTAAATTTGTATAACTCAACAAGACCTTGCAGTAATGCTATTATCTACATGCATTTCTTTGGCTGCTCATATTAGAATTTTCACAATCTCATAATGTACATACAATTGACTTGTTGTACACTGAAAGTGAATCATGCTCAAAATACTACAAATTCAGTTGAGATAGAGAAGAATATAGAGGATATTGAATGAGTGTAGGTTTAATACTAAATTTATTGAACGAGTTGTATAAAATCATATTATGCGAGCCTCTGGCGAGCAAAATATTGTTTTATTCAACGAGTTCAATAAATTTAGTATTGAATCTACACGAATATAATATTCTATTTATCACATATATAAACTAAGAACGGTAAACTGTTATCAAGAGTCATTTTTCTTTGACGCGCCGATAGTGTAACGCTAACATTAGCGCGCTTTAACACTATGTTTATAGCGCAAATTACGTGACGTCAAAGTGTTATTACACTAGTGTAATATCGACTAGTGTAATACCGTTTTTATTAAATGGCTTTATTACACTCCTGCGCCTCGGTTTATGTGATAAAATGGGTTTATTGCAAATGGAAAAAAAAGTTTAAATTATTTCATTTAACATGATGCAATCTGCAGAACAACTTGTTTTGACACTAAGATAATATATATGTAAAATTGGATATTTGTTTGGTAATGACATTGAAAATACCCTGATACTTTGGCACTCTTATACATGTATTATACACTTTCTTATATTTGGTCTTTCAAAAAGGTTTGTACCTTGTTTATTTGTGAAAGAGGGATTTGATTTTCAGGTTTTTTTTGTTTTTGTACAAGTTTTTTTGCAGTGTGAACAGATAATATGCATATACAGTTTTTACAGATATTGCTATACATATGATCAACGATATAGGAGAAATGTATTTAATGACATGATTAAGAAAAGGAAAGATAATACAGTATAACTCATATATAAGTCGTACTTGCCTGTAAGGCGAGTCCTATAAATGGAGTTGCATTGTTGAACCTTGTATAAGACGCAGTTTATGAGAAATAATTTAAAATAACTGCTTTTTGAGATTTTTTATTACATGCTTTTCGGTGGTTTATAGAAATATATCAGTGACATAAAACTGGTAATTTCACTGTTTGAAACAGTGAAATTACCACTTTGATAATTTCACTGTTTTGAATTTAAGCCCCTTACGTTGTTTCAGTGAAATACCAGCGTGCACAGTACTGGGTACCAACTTAATGACGTGACGTCGTAAATGACGTCACGTTGTATTATTATTTGGCGCGCTTTTCATTCAGTATTAGGTTAAATGTCTTTTAAAACGTTCCTTTGCATGTAATAAAAAGAAAATTTGTTTAGTTTAGTGTAAGATTGAAATATATTTCACCTTGTGAACACCAAAAGTTCATATTTCACTCGTGGCTGCGCCACTCGTGAAATATACCTTTTGGTGCTCACTCGGTGAAATATATTCCGATCTTACACTGAACTAAACAAATATCCTCTATATCATTGTGCCATTCATGAACAATATTTCACCTATCAAAACCAGTTTCATTGTTTCAAAGTTTATCTATGATTTCTTTTACACTATTTGTCTCATGTTTTTAACTCAAATTCAACGTGTTTTAAGTATAGTGTCATATGCTACAAAGTTGACAAAAACAGTTAATGTTTTTTTTTTGTTATTTTATATTTTTTGTTGTTGACGATATTCTGACATGTTTTAGTGTTAATGATTATTTCTCTATCAATGTACTTTTATATTCTTTTGTATTTTGTCTACATTTCTTTTGTAGACATCTATTTATGAAAAAAATAAAGCTATTTTGATAACACTTTTATTTTCTTCAATTTCTGCTGGAATTTGAACTAAAATGAGTCACAGTGGTTAAAGTGTTTCAATGTTACAATAATACTTACAGAAGATGCCAAAGATGATTTAAATAATAATTTTGGATAATAATATATAAGTTTTTTACATGATTAAAACAGTATTGACAGAAGAGTGAAAGTATAAAGTTAACCATTGATGTATCATATTTGTTGAAATCCACGCTAAACGCTGTTCTGAAAACAGTAAACAGAATCTCTTCTCTTAAAGTCAACCTCTGTGTGACTTTTACCCGAGAAAGAAAACTTTGTGACTACTAGATAAAACTATTAAAAGCTTAAACAGAGAATCATAAGAATGGAAGTTAATAGGTTTTGTGAAAGTGAAATAAACAAGTTAGAGTTAAAGGATGATGAGAAGTGATGATGGTAGTGCTAATGGATTTTATGCATTTTGAAGAAACTTTTGACACACTAAAGAAAAGCGGCTGAACATACAAGTGTCGGGCGCAAAGAGCAGAATATGCTAAATGTTATCACATCTCTTTTAAAAGATGATCTATTAAATGTTAATAATTTTGCCACCGGAATTCACTTGAAAATAAATCATGTGAGATATTTTTGATGTCACTGATACATCACATGTTCCTAGGGTATGTCAGTTATACCTATTGGTCGAATATTGTTTGTGCAACACACAAATGTTAACATGCATGCATGTACCTGTTATACAGTGTATTAAAGCTTTAAAACGCTAACACATCATGCATAACTTCTTACGTTGTACTGTTAGCTTAAACAACATGTTCTATATAAATTTGTACTCTTATCCTGAGTGACAAAATCTATATATGTGGTAATAAATTATCTAATATCTAATTATAGGTAAGTATTTTATTTATTTTTCATAAACCGCTTTAAATGCAATTTCTTGCCCCGTTAAATATTAGAAACAGTTCTCCTTAACCCATAAATATCGACCTATTAATACATGTGTAATTTGTTTTCAACAGTAAATGAAATTGTAAATGTTCCTTTATAACTACAACTAGATATTCTGAATTCATTTGAATAATAAAGACCGACAGTTTGTTTCAAGGGTCATACCATTACTGATTGACACAAATGTAAGAACCTCTGACTGGAGTGAACAGCTGAATATGTTTGATGAAAAAAGTTGATTCATAATTTTGCTGTTTATAATGACTAATTCAGCATATCTTTTATCTTCCCTTAAAATATATGAAAACTTTCTTCATAATACAAGTATGTACATGTATTACTATTAGAGTTAACTGCAAATAAGTCATAGTATTTTGTTTTACATGTTGAAATAAGAAATTTATATATTAGATATTATTTTAACGTAATATAAACATGGTTTTATATACACATATCAGATTAGTAGGTATATTAGTTGACACTTTTTCTGTAGATATTGGTTCCATATATATTTATATGTTGCTAGGATACCGGCCCAACTTACCATGTCCTCGAAGAACATGACATTGAAGAACATTCGGATGACATTTTCAGGAAGGTAATATAATATTATTATTGTAGTTCTATGGTAGATCTACCCTTTGATTTATCTATCCTATTAACAATAAAAATGGTGTTCACCCTGATTTCTTAGTGAAACATGACTTTATTTAAACTTTAGCGCCTTAGCGTTGTAACAAAACATGACGTCATTTCGCATATAAGTACTCGCGTTGTCAGTATGAGAAAGTTTTATAATCTTCATTGCTTTCGAGGGACTTATGTTCCATAATTCATTTTTCATGGTGTAATACTTCTAACTTTCCTATGTCGAAGCTTTAATCATGTGTGTATCATGTAGCTCTAAGGTAACATTTCTGCCGAGTGTAAGAGTGTAGAAAGCAAAAATGTATATATACATTTGCGATATTGTCTTTTGCACCCTTTAAAATTTCTTTTATTAAATTTAATTCATTTTTTTTACATCCATACACACCCACAGGCACGAGTATCGGACCTGGGAAGAAAAAATATGACCAGATTGATAAAAAAAACCTGTGTTCATCTTAAAAGTGTCAAACAACCAAAAAAAATGTAAATAATGACCCCCTTTAAAAATATACTATAATCTTAACTTATAGTATATTTTTAAAGGGGGTCATTATTTACATTTTTTTTTTGGTTTTTTGACACTTTTAAGATGAACAATGGTTTTTTTTATCAATCTGGTCATATTTTTTCTTCCCAGGTTCGATACTCGTACCTGTGTACACACCCATATCGAATTTCATATATGTATGTACATGTATATATGAAATGAAATTTAGTAATGCTAATTGTTATAAGTGGTGTATTTGGTTGTTCTGTACATGTTTTAAATAAAAAAACAACAACGAAACTCAACTCCTTATATAAACTGACCTTCTTCTATCTTCCAGCTCTTGGAATTTTATTTGGCATCTATGATAAATTGAAACGTTGCCCCTATTATTGCCGATAGTTATTTAATAACGCCAAAATGCGAAAACGTGAGACACATCAACACATTCTCTAACGTTATTGAAAGCATTTGAAATTGTGAAAAGTATTTTTAGAACCTGCGAATATTTTTAAACATACGGGAATCAGTTAAACAAAATGCGTTTTAAGGAGGGTTGCAAACTGAGATTTGCATCTTAAGATAACTCTCTTATTATTCACAATAGCGTTGAATCTTTATATTATGTCTTGTTTTTTTTTATAGGAACCTGGCGTGTATAATGACGACCTTGCCGAACCAGTCTATCATGAAATTGTTGTTTCCACACTTGAGGAGTGGCTAACAACACTCGGTCTGTCGTGCTATATTAATGTGTTTCATGATAATGGTTGGGAAAATTTAATGGTGCTTGGGGAAATGACGGAAGCAGACCTGGACAGAATGGAAATCAACAATCGTTCCCATAGATCGTTAATTTTGTCTTGTATTGAAGATTTCAAATCCTGTTAAGTTATTTGTTTAGCTTATTTTGAGATGCACTTTAAAATAGTGCCTGGAACTCTTTTTTTTATATTTGTATACATTTCTAAAGTTTACTGACATTTATGCTGTTATGGTAGCTATTATGTTACTAAGATTATGAAAAACATTTAGTAGGTCTTTATGGAGAATATTATATTTGGATGATTATAATTGTATATGCAGGTTGACTAACAAAGCATTTTGATTGTAAATGATGACTTATGAAAGTCACAAACTGATAATTTAATTTTATGAGCTTTGTAAATTTGATATGTGATTCAAGTGATCCATGGTACACGTATATATATAAACCTAAATACATTCTTTAAGACTTGAACTTTGTCTTTGTCTTTTATGAATGAAAACTTATAATTTGTTAGATACGTTTTCTTTTTTAGGAAAACTTTAAAATAAGTAAATATCGCTAAATTTGTATACACATTGGAGTGACAAGGCTATTTTCGTATATCACAAATAAATGAAACGGTAACACATTGTATTGTGTATGGTGATAAGAAGTGAATTTCTAATTATTTCCTAATTCGCTACGCTCAAACGTAAATAAATTATTTATCCCATAATAAAGGCAATCGAAGGAAGAAAGAACAACAAATACATAAATTCACATTTAGGATTTGTTATCTCTACATTACTAATACATGTTCTTAGAAACAGCATACATGACATTAACATCTCAACGTTTCATAAATCTATGTAATCTAAAAGGACTTTCTTTACAATAATCTCATATCTTTATTATGAACATTAACATGGAAAACACACAGTTATGAACGTACTTTCCCTGTCAGTAATGCTGCGAGTCGGCTGCGCAACCCTACTCCATCGTGGGAGGGGGACGTAGTAGGAAACCAAAACTCAAGACCAGCCACCTTCCGTAAGTGCTCTGACATAATTTAATGAGAAAATCCATAAAAATAACCCACTTACTATGTAAAATGTAATTAAAAGCCGAATATGTACGCTCATTTACTGCACGCTTTCCACCTATAAGTTCAGAACATTTACAAAAACGTATAAAATATGGAATCTCTTCTTATATACAGACTATAAAAATTGAAATCATAAAAGTTCAAGGTATCGTATTTCACTAACTAAAGAATCGTTCTCCAAAATAACGAACATCCTGGGAAAGTAGTACATCTTGTTCTTGTAACAAAATCTGAAAAATATAAACTTAAGTAATTAACAATATTTTTAGTTAAATTCAAATCGTAACCAAAACGTTAAAAACTTGACTGAATTAATCTCCAAATGCATCTTTATAATACCATACTTCATTTACCATTAATACATTTATGTATTTATAAATTATAAACCTTGCAAAATTATTCTGCAGTTGTAAGAATATGCTTGTCCTTTTTAATTAGCGTGTCGATTTAAACGATTAAAACGATTTATCAAGAATGAAAATTGACCAAGAAAAATCATTGTAACTGTACAGATTAACTATGACTGCGTGAACTATTCGGGAGGGTGGGAGGGTATCAGTGCACGATAGAGTAAAATAAACGTGTGTAGCAATGCAGAAAACCTCGAATGATATACACATCTATCCGACTTTATTATATATTACTGACGCACGAGAAAATCGTGCGTATCATATTCAATGATTTTCAATACAGTAAAACTTCGATTACCTTAACCTAGGATAAATATATTGGTTATCTATTGCTATTCAAATTGGCTGGAATGATGATAAATATGAAGTACCGTAGTAAAAGGGACCCCCAATAGAATTATGACTCTAGATCTATATCTTTTAAAGAAAATTGAATTTCCGGTTATAATATTATGACCCCCATCTCCATTCAAAGTATTTTGTGAAGAAAAATTACCCTCAAAAAGTATGTTGATCCCGCTTGTCATTTGCTGTAATTATTAGTCCCCTACCGGTTTAACCGGAGGGGACTTTAGGTTTACCCTCCGTCCGTCCGTCTGTCTGTCTGTCTGTCCGTCCGTCCGTCCGTTCGTCTGTCTGTCAGTCCGTCCGTCCACAAAACTGGATCCCGCGATAACGCAAAAAGTACTGAAAATATTTTTATGAAACTTGATATATGGATAGATGGCAGTATGGAGATTATGCACAGCTTTTTTTTTCTTCCTATGTTGAAAATTCTGGTTGCTATGGCAACAAATAGCCTGAATTTCAAGATTTCTGAATTTTTCAGCTTTTTCACTATAAGTTCTTTATTTCTTAAGGTGTTTACTTCAAACTTTTAATATAAGTTTCTGGTCATCAACCACATCATATGTGACAAGGTTTACAACTCTAGCACAAAAATTATCAGTATTACCTCCCTATGAAAAAAATGTTGTCTTTTTTAAAAACCTTCTTTATTTCCTAATGTATCTACTTCAAACTTCATATATATGTTTCTTATTATCACTCAACATTTTTGAGAAGATTAAATACTCTAGCAAGACTTTTTCCAGAATTATGTACCCCTTGAACTTAGATTTTTTTCGAGAAATTGGTATTTTTTACTCCAACTTCTTCATTCCTTATAGGATTTACTTTAAAATCCCACATCGTAATACTATAACAAGGTTGTATAAACATAATTGCCTTACTAGGCAGGGAAACTTAACACATTACTGTGAAATAGACAAACTTAGAACTCAAACGATTTAAGTTCATTCATGTCATTCATTCACTGGTAAAATTGAAATAAGAATGTTGCTGGGGTTCTAACCGGTAGGGGACTTATTGATTGCTTGCAATACTATGATAGTTGCTTGTTTTTTAAAAAAAGGTTACCTTTTTCAAAATATAAGAAAAGTAAATGAAGAGTTGCAATTAAGAAATGAAGGCAATAGAAACATAAAAAAAATCTTTTAAAGTTTTCAATGACTTAATTTCAAATCTGATTATTTTTTTTAGCTCACCTTACCACAAAGTGGTCAAGGTGAGGTATATTGATGGGGCTCTTTCCGGCGTCCGTCGTCGTGCGTCATCATTAATTGGGTTGTTTACACTCTAGCAGTCACAATTTTGATTCGATCATAATCAGACTTTGTCAAAAGGTTTGTCTCAATAAAATACAGGTCAAGTTCAAATATGGGTCATCTCGGATCAAAACCTAGGTCACAGGTTCTAAAAATAGAAGAAGTTTGTTAAAACTCTAGTGGGTGTTATCTTTGTCTCTGGTTACACTGCCCGAATATGGAAAAACCTTGTGAATTGTCAATTGTCATCAAACTTGGTCGGGATGCTTACCTAGTTAATTGCTTGGAGGAGTTCGAACATGGGTCATCTCTGATGTAAAACTAGGTCACAGGAGCTAGAAATAGAAAAATTTTGTGAACTCTCTAGTGGCTGCTGTTGTTATATAAATATCCTGGATATTGGTCTACAAGTTTGTTTTGATGATTTCTAGGTCAAATTCAAATATGGTAGTAATTTTAGATTTTTGGAGGATAGTGCAATTACAGACACAGAAAGATGCCCCAATTTCAGAAGCTTCTCCTGGTTCTTTAGCGTGCCAAGTGTTTAAGCACCCATACACGGGACCTCGATTTAAAGTCTCATCCGAAAGACTGATTAGTAATTTTTGTTTGCCAGCCCGGGAATCGAACCCACAAAGTCGAGATTACAAGTCTCGCGCTCTAACCGATTGAGCTATGCGGGCTGGCGTTTCGATTACATAGACAGAGACATGCTTTTATACAAGCTTCTTATCAACAACATAGACGGAAAGATGTATAATTCTATATAGAGCATATACGATAGCTCCAGTTCGTGTGTGAGAATAAATCAGAAAAATGACTAACTGGTTCGATTGTGTCACAAGAGTCAAGCAGAGCTGTACATTATCACCGACACTATTTTCCATCTTCGCAGAAGAAATTAATGACCTTGACCTTGGCATGCCTATGGATGATATTAAAGTATAGCTACCTATGTTGGCGGACGACATAGTTTTGATCTCAGATTCTGAAGAAAAATACAGACAATGCTAAACACTATACATGACTGGTGTAAGAAATGGCGCGTTCTAATAAATACTAGTTAATCAAAATGTAAACACTTAAGAAAAGGACGGGCGCAACGAACAGACTTCGCATTCAGAATCGGTGACAACGAGCTAGAAACCGTTGAGGCTTACAAATATCTAGGCGTAATATTCCACGAAAAACATGATTTTTCTACCAACTGTGATGCTTTAGCAAAAGGAGCCGGTGTAACGTTGTAAATGGACCCCCATAGAATAATGATCCCCGGTCATTATGTTATATCAAATAGTGACCCCTTCTTTAAAATAGTGACGCCCTCGTATATAAAATAATGACCCCATATATTATCTATGAAATATTGACTCCCACCTAACATAATCTGTAGAGTCAACGTCATATTACATTTGCGTATACGTGTTGTTGCTGTTGTACTTGTTGCTGCTTCTGATACTGCTGCTGCTACTGCCGCGATAACAGCTGACAAAACAACAGTAAAAATCAGAGGTCCCGCTAAGAATAAGCGAACATTTAATAAAAAATTTAATGAATTTTAAAGTTCTATTAAATGCTTAATGCGAAATTCTATCTGAAAGTGTGTTCATTTTCACTGAGAACACAGCGTTTCGGTAAAGAATGTGTTCAAAGCCCAGAGCAAAGCAACTTTTTTTTCTTTTTTCTTCATATTTTGCCTTCATTTAGGCAATTCAGCTATATAGGCCATCATCTTTTTATAGGTAAATAGGTATTTTGACTGAAAGAAATTAGTTCTTTATCACTTATTTTAGCATGCATATTAAGCAAACATCTCACGAGGGCGTAGCCCGAGTGGTATAATGATGCGTATCCAAACGACAAACAGTGATTTTATCAAGCGGAAAAAATGAATTAATATTGTTAAACAAGGTCCGGTTGAACCGGGTGATGCTCCCCGAGAAGGTTTTGGACACTGGAAAGTATTAAAAAAATGAACAAAGGGCAATAACTCCAAAATTAGACAAGTCTTTGTTTAGGTTCTTTAAGCATTGCAGTTCTATCCAATGGTATCTATCTACCTACAAAGTTTCATGTTGATATCTCTAATAGTTTTAGAGTTATATCCCGGACAAAAGTAAAAAAGTAAAAATAAACGAAGGGCAATAACTTCAAAATAAGGCAAGGCAGAGTTTTGATTTTTTTAGCATTGCACTTCTACCCAATGAGACCTATCTATCTACAGAGTTTCATGTTGATATCTCTTATAATTGTAGAGTCATGTCCCGGACAAAGATCAAAGTGTCAAAATGATCAAAGGGTAATAACTCCAAAATTAGGCAAGACAGAGTTACGTTTCTTGTGAACTGCACACTTACTCAATGAGATCTATCTACCTACAAAGTTTCATGTTGACACCTCTTATAATTTTAGAGTTATGTCCCAGACAAGGTTCAAAGTGTAAAAATAAACAAAGGGAAATAATTCAAAAATTAGGCAAGGCAGAGTTACGGTTCTTGTGCATTACGAGATTTATCTACCTACAAAGTTTCATGTTGATACCTCTTATAGTTTAAGAGTTATGTCCCGGACAAGGTTCAAAGTGTAAAAATAAACAAAGGGCAATAATTCAAAAATAAGGCAAGTCAGAGTTATGGTTCTTGTGCACTGCAAACCTACTCAATGAGATCGATCTACCTACAAAGTTTCATGTTGATACCTCTTATAGTTTTAGAGTTATGTCCCGGACAAGTTCAAAGTGTAAAAATAAACAAAGGCATTAACTCCAAAATAAGGGAAGGCAGAGTTACGGTTCTTGTGAAATGCACACTTTCTCAATTATATCTATCTACCTACAAAGTTTCATGTTGATACCTCTTATAGTTTTAGAGTTATGTCCCGGACAAGTTCAAAGTGTAAAAATAACCAAAGGAAATAATTAAAAAATTAGGCAAGGCAGAGTTACGGTTCTTGTGCATTACGAGATCTATCTACCTACAAAGTTTCATGTTGATACCTCTTATTGTTTTAGAGTTATGTCCCAGACAAGGTTCAAAGTGTCAAAATAAACAAAAGGCAATAATTCAAAAATAAGGCAAGGCATAGTTACGGTTCTTGTACACTGCACACCTACTCAATGAGATCTATCGACCTACAAAGTTTCATGTTGATACCTCTTATAGTTTTAGAGTTATGTCCCAGACAAGTTCAAAGTGTAAAAATAAACAAGGGCAATAACTCCAAAATTAGGCAAGGCAGAGTTACGGTTCTTGTGAAATGCACACTTACTCAATGATATCTATCTACCTACAAAGTTTCATGTTGATACCTCTTATAGTTTTAGAGTTATGTCCCGGACAAAGTTCAAAGTGTAAAATTAAACAAAGGGGAATAATTCAAAAATTAGGCAAGGCAGAGTTACGGTTCTTGTGCACTACACACCTACTTAATGAGATTTATCTACCTACAAAGTTTCATGTTGATACCTCTTATACTTTTAGAGTTATGTCCCGGACAAAGTTCAAAGTGTAAAAATAAACAAAGGAGAATAATTAAAAAATTAGGCAAGGCAGAGTTACGGTTCTTGTGCACTACACACCTACTCAATGGGATCTATCTACCTACAAAGTTTCATGTTGATACCTCTTTTTGTTTCAAAGTTATGTCCCGGACAAGAAAAGCGGACAGACGGACGGACGGACGGACAGACGGACAAGGCGGCGACTTTATGTTCCCCCGAAATTTTTGGGGGAGCATAAAAAGAGGAAATGACTACATACTATTCAAAATAATTCGGCAATGAACTTATAGTAATAATGCACTAAAAAGCAAATTCGAAATTATAAGCTGAACAATTACACAATATGACAACATAAAAACACAAAAAAACAACACCTACTTAAGTCGTTTGTTGTTTTCCATCGACAAAATCGTCTATGGTACATCTCTAAACTTAAAAGAATCTCGAACTATTAAAAGTTTTAAAACCATTTAATACGGTGTTCCGTTTGGACAATTATGACTATAAACTTAGTCTGTACCCGCGATGCACGATGTTACGATGGTGAAAACGCGATAGCACGATCGTACGATGGTGAAAACACGATGGCACGATGGTGAAAACACGATGGAACGATGGTGAAAACACGATGGCACGATTGGTGAACGCGCGATTGCACGATGATGAAAACACGATGGCGCGATGGTACGATGGTGAAAACGCGATGGTACGATGACGAAAACGCGATGGTACGATGGTGAAAGGTCGATGGTACGATGATAAAAACGCGATGGCATGATGGTGAAAGCGCGATTGCACGATGATGAAAACGCGATGGTACGATGGTGAAAACACGATGGCGCGATGGGACGATGGTGAAAACGCAATGGTACGATGGTGAAATCCCGATGGCATACCATACTGCGTACCATCGAACATCGCTGGTTAGAATGAAATAAAAAAATCACGATTGTCCAATCGGAACACCGTAATTTAACGTCCGTCATAAATAAGGATATTTCGCCATACAAGACAGTCATGTTACTTTAATTTCTATGTTAAGTGCGCACGAATGTTGTTTTCACAATTAAACCCTAAGAAAATAAGCTTTTTTACTCCAGTGTCATCCATTGTACAAAGAAGCCATTTAAAATAAAATATCTGAGTCGCACAAAATGAAGGAACGTTGTCCCTGTTTATGAATACTCACGATCAGTGCAATATAATTATTTTCGATATTTATAATGTCGGTCTGGCAAAAATACCTTTATACACTTTTCATTGAATTGCGGTAACATAACGCATCTTTTAAAAAATGGAGCTATACCGACTTCGGTTGATGTTGTTGTTGATATTTCCAAGATTTCCCTTCTTCCTCATTAAGTGTGCATATTTGCATAGTTCTGGCTTCCAAAACTTTATAAGCCGCTATTTAACATTTTTGTTTTTCATCTGATGCGGCATCACGTCATGTCATAGTATATAAACGGGTACGCTGAACACCTTAAGCTAATATTTGCATTGTGTGCAGTGTAATGTGTAATGCAGTGTAATGTAAGCATTCTGAAACTGGAAACGGGGATCTGGTCTGAACTTTAAAGAAAGTGGCTCAAGGTCTCATTTAAAAAAAGATGCAACTGACGGCAGACTATTTCATTTTTTTTTATTGTTAAAAGGAGATTGTAGCATGGAAAAGGACTATTTTTAATGACAACTATGGAATTGATGTCAAAAATCCTTTACCCCAAGTGATGAGATAGATTGCCTAATGGCTTTGTAAGCTTTGAGCAAGTTAAAAACAAGAGGTGTCAAAGGATACAGTGAAGCTCTACTTATTAAATACTGGACGCAGTAAGAAAGACAAAACTATAAAATGAAAATCAATTATGAATTTATGATATAAATATCTCTCTGTACCAGTATCAAGAAAATACTCAAAAGTTCTATATTTTTGCACAACATATTATGCATATGACATTGTCAATTAATGTTGAAAAGAAATTTCTATGATTTAATGGAAAAGTCAATTCCATTAGTAACACAAATGATAAGAGCAAAGAGAATTTAAAGTTTTTAAAGTAAAATTATAAATTCAAATAGGAAAAAGCTTTTGAAAAAAGATGCTACTCGTACTGATTGAATTACTGGAGGTGTAAGTTTGCTTTGTCTTTATTTTCTTTATATGTTTGACTTCACGTAAACAGTCTATTTTATGTTCTATAAATGTTTCACCATAAACAATAAAAAGAGGCTTTCATTTATAAAATTCTTATTGAGAAAATGTAATCGACGCTGTTTGTGTGACATTAGATATTCATCATCATCATTGGTATTTAAATACCGATTGTCTGGTGTAGCAATTTGTTATTAGGGGTGCTTTTAGTTAATGGCGTTCGATCTTGTTATCTGTGTTATCATTATTTTCTAATCATATATTTAGACAACCTTATTTTGGATTTTAAATTTTGCTGTTTGCTTCAAAATTTGCATGAATTTGTTCTTTTTAAATGTATAGTTCTGGTCCATATATCTTAACCCCATGACAAAGCTATATACGGAAAAAAACTCTTTTTGCCAAAATGTCAAAGTAGCTTTGCGTTGAGTTAGTGATATAAGTATGGTCATCTTTATTGAAAAAATGTAACCAAAATGCAGCAAAGTCATGAATTCTCTTCCTTTAGAACATGCCTTAACATATCCCAGAATGCAGCTATGGCAATGTAGATCAAACTTTTTCGGGGGAGCATGCCCCCCACCCCCCTGGACCCCCCAGCCTGGCTAGAGTTATGAATCTTGTCATGTATGATGTGAGTAATGACAAAGAACAATTAATTATCTTAAGTCTACAGAAGATACCATTTATAATAACAAAGATAATACTAAAACATCAATTTACAAATGAATTCTAAGTTCAAAAATGATGTAAAGTTAATTCTGGGAATACAGGAGCTAGCGTTTTATAACTCTTATCAATATGACAAGAAGTTATAGTAAAAAATAACATTTGTTAACATAAATTCCAAGTTCAAGGAGGAATTATTTTAGAAATAGTCACGTTAGAGTTATGAACCTTGTCACACAGTATATGTGTAATTAAAAGAAAATATGATTTAAGTTTGATGTAAATATCATAAGAATAAAGAAGTTATAATATTTCTTACAGAAAATTTTAAGTTTAAGGGGAGATAAATCTGAAAATATTGCTTCAAGAGTTATAAACTTTGTCACATAAGATGTGGTTGATTATGAGGAATATGAATTTGAAGAAGTAAAAATAAAAAATATTAGTAGAAACATCTAAATTCATGCTGAGTATTGATAATAAGGAACATATATTTGAAGTATGAAGTTTATTCCCTAATTAATAAAGAAGTAACAGTAAAAAATATTTTTAAAGAAAGTTCTAAGTTTAAGAGGAGATAAATCTGAAAATATTGGAACTAGAGTTGTGAACCTTGTGGTCGATGATAAGGAACATATATTTGAAGTTTGAAGTTGATACCTAAAGAAATAAAAGTTATAGTGAAAGATATTTTTATTGCACATAAACGTTTATCTTAAATCTGGACGCGGACGCCGACGTCGAGGCGGGTAGGACAGCTCTCCATATACTTCGTATAGCCGAGCTAATAAGAACAAACAAACAATTTGGACCTCAGAATGTGCAAAAACATTAGGCATACCTTTCCATTCAAAATGTGACTTAATAACCAAAATAAATTACGAGAATAAATTAAACCAATTTAAAGCAGACATCAATAGTTGGAGGGCAAGACGTTTAACAACAATTGGCAATATATCAATTTTAAAATCCTTAATTATTTCAAAACTAACCTTAATAATATCTGTTCTTCCAAGTCCACCAGAAGAAATTATGTAAACAATTACACAAAATTGTTTTGAACTTATATGGCACTCAAAAAGAGACAAAGTTAAAAGAATGTAATTATACAAGACTTTAAATATGGAGGCTTAAATATGATAGACTTGCCGATTTTTATGAACTCGATTAAATCAAGCTGGATCAAAAGAATATTTGATGAAAATAACCATGGATTGTGGAAAGAGATAATAAAGAAAAATTTACAAAAAATAGGTGGAATGGACATATTTAAAAGTAATTTAAACAAATATGATATACAGAAACTTAAAATCGAAAATACTTTCTTAAAAGAATTACTACTGTCATGGAGTAAAATAAATTTTAATAAAAATCCACAAAATCTATTAGACCAAATAATATGGCAGAATTCACACATAAAAATATAATAATGGATCTTTAATTCTTTTTCCAAAATGGAAATACCGAAATATCAATAAAATAAAGGATATTTTTAACACTGAAACAAAACATTTTAAAACCTTTGACCAGCTGAAACTTACTTTTGACATTCCTGATACAGAAATATTTAACTTTTATAAATTAATTTCATCAATACCGAAAGAATGGAAACGTAAACTACAACAAATTAATCAAACTTCAATGCCTAAAGAAATAAGCACTTTTGATATCATAGAAAAAACAAACACGTCCAATATTAGTAACAAGTTAACACAGATTCAAAAACAAATAAGACTCTGTAAAAATAAAAAAACAAAATCGCAAATAAAATGGGAAGAACGATTTCCTCAAAAAGAATTTCAATGGCAAAATATTTACGAAAACGTTTTTGTTTATTGCAAAGATAATATTTTACAAAACTTTCAATATAATTTTTTACACAGGAATATTGTAACAAACAAATTTCTCCTTCAATGTAAATTAACCGAATCTAGTCTCTGTGATTTTTGCTGTATGGATGTTGAAAGTATAGAACACCTATTTTGGGACTGCCAAACATAACATAACATAACATAACATAACATAACATAATATTTATTCAGCATTAAATGTTACAACATTTATAGCCATTTCAATATATAATACAAACATATAAGGGCAAGTACATGGTTAACAGAGAATTATATACAAATGATTTATACAAATTAATCTTAAATTATTATTTTTTTAACAGAGTGAACATAATTAATTGTAAAGTATTTCCTTAACAATATTTTTCATCATTATTACCATTTATCTGTTGTGTTATTTCTATAATAAAACATATTACAAAGAATATATTTTCTTGTTACGAGCAACTTTTATGTTTATTGAATACATTTTTGTAAAACAATTCAAATATGGAGATACATTTCATTGTGTTTACATTAACTTAAAATACTTACAAAAGATAAAAAGAAAACAAAGCAGTGAACATCAGGTTATGATAATGAAATTCGTTTTAGAATAAAGAAGAATTATTGCATATGGAAAGCTTTGTATATAAATTTGCTGACACTCAAAATACTTTTAACAGAGTCTATATTCATAAGTGAGATAAATTTTTGCTTAGTAGGCCAATGGCAAACATATGGATTGAAGTAGGTTTTTCTTAAGTTAGTATATTTTGGGCATACTAAAAGAAAATGGTACTCGTTTTCTATAACATTCATATTACAATTTCTATAACATTCATATTACATATTCTTTCATTTCTGGAAATATTTAAATGTCTACCTTTTTAAATCATTAAATCATGAGATGATAGTCGGAATCTTGTCAGTGCTATTTTAAATTTACTATTAGGTATTAGGTATTACATCTAAATATCGTTCTACTTTTAATTCTTTCTTATACCAGCTATATGACTGTAATCTATTTGAAGTTCTAATTTCAGCATCCCATGATTGTTTATATATATCCATTATTCTTTGTTTAATAGTTTGTAAAGATACGATGTCAGCATTTTGGGATAGCCAAATGTTTGACATATTTCATCGAAAATTTGGTGAACATGTCCCCAATTAAGACCATTATAGTTATGACCATCATTAAAATCATCTTTAAGCATATTGTATGTCATTTTAAGTAATTTATTATCATCTGATTTTACTATTCGTATCCAAAATCTAATTAAATTCATTTTACGCTGTATCATCATAGGATACCTTCCTAGTTCACCATATAATGCAACAAAGTTTGTACTTTTACGAACGTGTAATATTTTTCGCATGAATTTATTATGAATCACTTCTATATCATTTGCACTATGGTATCCAAATATTTCTGAGCCATAATTCAAAATTGATCCTACAAGACTATCGAATAAGTTACATTTTTCTTTTGTATTGAGATTTAATTGGTTATGAATAATAAATAAATTATGAAGTGCATATAGAGAGTGTTTTGCTCTGTGTTTTTGTGTTCTATTCCAGTTGCCGTTTTTAAATAGAGTTATTCCTAAGTATTTGCACGAATCCACGATTTCTAACACTACGTTATTAAAAAATGAAAGAATGCGTTGTTTTTCGTCCTTTTTCGAAAATAACTATTTTTGTTTTAGATGTATTTACTCTTAAATCCCACAGACCGCAGTATAATTGTAAGTCATTAAGTATTGACTGTAATGCACGTGGTGTTTCTGCAAAAATGACAGCATCCTCGGCAAAAAGCAATAAATATAATTTGACGTCATCTATAGAACATATCCCGTCTATGTTACTATTTATATTCAAAAGAATGTCATTTACGAAAAATAAGAACATCAGACTGGAACTGGGATCTCCCTGTTTAACTCCAATGTTTGACGTGAAAAAAGTTGAGTTTTCTGATTTATATCTTACGCATGCTTTCACTGTATTATACATAGCTCTTATAGAATTAACAAATCGGGAGCTTACATTTTCTGTTATTAGTTTATGAAATAAATGAGATCTCGTAATTTTATCGAAGCATTTTTAGAAATCTATAAAACAACAATATAATTTTTTCTTTAACGATAAAGTTTTAGCTATAATTGAATGTAAAATATAGACGCAATCAATTGTTGATTTACCAGCCTGAAAGCCAAATTGATTTTCAATGATTGTTTCGTTTGTTTTGAGTCCAGTTCGTCAAGCGGTTTAACAGAATTTGAGAGTAGATCTTTGATATAATATTAATTAGAGTTATTCCTCTATAATTTTGTGGGTTTTTCTATGTCCCCTCCTTTGTATATAGGTATTGTTTATTCCTTCGCCAACGATTCAGGATATTGTCCGGTAGTAAATATATGGTTGAATAGGTGGAGCATAAAAAGGTGCAATTTGAGTAAATGTATGTTTAAAAAAGCTCCGCTGGCAGAGTATCAAAGCCGCTGCTTTTATTATTTTTTTGTGAGAAAACAGCATTTTTAAGTTCCATTAAGAAATCATTTGGTCTAGATATTCATCATTTACAGATTCATTTAAATTTTCGTTTCATTTATACTTTCAAGTACTGTATAATGATTTAAATGTTCATGTATGTCCTGAATATCAAGATTTTTCGGCAGTTCCCTTTATTTTTTGTATATTGATTTTTATTTTTCTCCAGAATTCTTTTGTGTTAGCTTTAATTAGTTTTGCCAGCCTTGTTTTCATCGTTATTATATTCTTCATTTTATTGAAACGTTTGGCTTTATTACATGCTGTTTTGGCCTGAATATATTCTTGCCGCGAATTAGCACAGTGTTTGTTACGTAAGAATATTTTTTTTTCTTTTGAACATAGATCTTGCAATCATAACACTCCGAATTAAACCAAGGTTGTTTGTTATTTTTAAAATGTTTGGTCGGCTTTATATTTATTGAACATTTTTAGCATACAAGATGACGACTCTTTTAGAATGTTTTATGAAGCGTTCTGTTATATCATTTAATTATTTGTTGTGTAATCAATATCTGTCAGATTTTGTATTTCATTACTCTTTAATGATAAATTATAATTAAGTTCATCAATCTTTGAGTTATCCCAAGCAATACGAATATTCTGTTGTTTGTCGTTATTATTATTTTAATGTAGTTTGTAACGTTTTTTTATTGAAACTTATAAGATATTCCCCGAGTGATCAGAAAATTCGTTAGGGCTTAGTATTTCAAAGTTTTTTACATGACAAATATCGTTTGGTTTAAATAAAAATAAATCTTTACACTAGACCCATTTAGAGAATGAAATGTAAACTCTCCTATGCCTTGATCTTTACCTAGACGGCCATTGCCTATTATATACGATGTAGACTGACATAATTCTATGAGCCGTTTACCGAAAGTATCGAGCACGTGATCTTTTTGATACACGTGGCGGTATGAAAACAGACGACAACTGGTCATTCATTATCAATATATCTGGTCGAAATCGAGATAATCAACTTGTTTGGAAAAATTCTACTGTTTAAGTCCCCTAATAAGGAAAACATTTTCCCCCATTGATGAGTATTTTTTCAAACCCTGTCTCTAATTTGTTAAAAAATCAAAAATCTGTATTAACAAGCTTTGAGGTAATTGGTGGTTATATAAGCAAGACCAAATGTATACATCTTCCTTAAAATCAAATAAACATTTAGATAGTTTAAGCCATAACATTCCATTTTGTATTCTTTTCAATAATTTCTATATGTTTACTAAGATTTTGTCGATAGTATATTGATAGACCACCGCTATATCGACCTTTTCTTCGTGTTAATAGTCTTATTTGCCATAATATGTGTTCACTACAATATCCACTTAAATCTAAGTTAAATATGTTTACTTAGAACCCATGTTTCGGACAAAAAGAACTATATCATATTTTGAGAATAAAATTTCTAAAAAATCTGTATCTGAAAGTTTTCTACATAAACCATTAATGTTCCATGTTAATAATCTGATGTCGAATTCTTCGTGACAATCCTAATCACGTTGTGCGGAGGTTCACATATCTTGGCCATCAACAAAACACACCACTAATTTCTTGTTAATGAAAAGTTTATTCCCTGAATATGCGCGTTGAGTCTGGTTGTGTTGTTCTGCATCCATCTATCAATGGTTTGAAGGCTTTTTCGTGCGTTTGCGACGATATTCTTTGGGGCGATTGAATTCCCACTTGCCCAGTGTCCATTGTTTTTTTTAATAATTGTTTAATATGTCAGTTTGTAAGGACTTAAGGCGGCGTACCATTTCTCGTGAGTTATAGTCAGTGAAATTTCACCACTATAGGACGAACTTTCCCACCAACGTTTTGGACCTAGGTCGATGAGCACGATCGAATGTGATGCTTTTGGCATTGTCTATTTTCAATTCAGATTCTAATAGATTCTTTACAAGCTCGGAGCAGTTTTCATTTTCAAACAGTACAAATTTTCTGGAATAATTTATTCAAATGGCTTAATGAAATAGCAATAAATGTTACGTATGATGATTTTACATCTTTCTTTCATGCTAAAGATAAGAAAACATCGTATATTTTTCTCTTTTCAAAATATTACATTTATACCAGTAAATTAAAAAAACAAACTCCAGATATAAGTATCTTCAAAAGAAAATTTTTAAACAGATTAAAAATTGAAAGATTTGTTGCGTTACAAAATGATACATTAGAAGAATTTGAAAATTGCTGGATAAATCTAATTGAATTGTTTGATTTCTAAATAGTACATGCAGAAAAAATGCTACTAAAGCAGTTTATCTACTTTTTATTTTTTAACTTTTTATTTACTTTTTCAACCTTTTGCCCCTTTTCTTGTGTAATTGTATAAATGAATGAACCTCTTAACTTTTTAAAATGTCTTATATATTCTAACTAAAAACATAACAAAATAAATTTATTTTTAATTATCTACATATCAATGTTAATGATAAAGTTATCATGGTTTGTATTCTTGTATTGTATTATTTTTTCTTTAATAAACGGGCCTTAAACGTGGTTCCAACAAAAAAACAAAAAACAAAAACAAAAAAAAAACAAAAAAAAAACAAAAACAAACAATGATTGCAGTCGAATAACAGTTCCCTGGCCGTTGTCATTTGTAGAAAATGCAGACTGAGGAAGGGCTTCGAGTATAGTAGCTATAGTAGTTTGAAACAATTTCGTCGAATAGAAGATCGAATGGTTGCACGGTCGCACGGACAGACGCACGAAAAAAAATGACATTACCATATTTCTCATCTGAGATAATTATATTAAGAGTGTTTCTTTAAAAAATTTTAATTTAAGGGGGCTTTAAAAATTTTGGGGTTTTGGGGTTTTTGGGTTTTTCCTTATTCTAAAAGGGGGGTCACTTTTTCTATGCGAGGGTCTTTTTTTCTACGGGGTAGGGAATTTATAATTTTTTGTCAAAATATTTTAAAACCGGGGGGGGTTTTAAATTTTTAAATAAAAATATTTAAACCGGGGGGTCTTTAAATTTTATGGGGGTCAGTTTTTAAAAGGGGTTACACCTTTCCGTGAAAGGGTGGCATTATAAAAAAAATACAAACTACAAAAAAGTTCAAAAATTTAAATCTTTTAAAAAATTTTACAACTCATGTTTTTTACCAAATCCTTGACTACTGTGCGCCCTTGTTTGTGGGAATTAACTTTTTTAAACAGAAAAGATAAATTTTTTTTCAAAATTTTGGGGGCTCCCAATGAGATTATTTCATGGGCTTTTAGATTCACTACTTCCCAAATGCTTGGGCACGGGCGGGTTTTACCAGCCTTTTAGGGAAGATGGTCCCTAACCGATGGGGGCCAAAACCCCACTGATTTTTTTGGTAGGGGGGACGCTGTTTTTTAACCCAAATTCAGGTTTTTTTTTTTTATTTATAACTTTTTTATTACTCAACCGATTTTAAATCAGAAAAGGCGCAGAGTCCCCTAATTATATCAGTTTTTCCACGGTAATAAAAAATTCTGAAAAACCCCTTAATGGGTTTTTTTAGAACATTTTGAGTACAGTTTTCTTTTCATAGCCCGGGGGCCCGGGGGAAGGGAACGGGGGGACACACCCTTTGTCATAACCCAAACGGGTTTTTTATCAAGTCATAAAGTTTTTTTTCACTATTTTTATGAAAAATGCATGTTTAAATTTTAGATTTACTATGTCCAATGTTTATAGTGAATACAGTGATGTTTTAGCATATTTTTATAAAGTTATGTTTAAATCAAGGTGGCCATACCACGTGACTTTTCGGGTACGGAGCACGCTGATTTTTCACCGATTCAGGTATGTTTTTTTATTTATAATTTATTTATTATTCAACCGATTTTGATCAGATAATTTGAATGATTTTTTATAGTTATTTAGAGAGAACCCTTGGACCTGTTTTGCAATATATCATTATGCTTAAAGCTTGATGTAAACAGGATTACACAGAGGGTTGTTTTTCAAAAAGCTACTATGATGTTTAAAATAATGAATAATCAGGCGCCTACCTATTTATTGAATAATTTCATTTTATCGTCAGATGTTCATACTCGCATTTTGCGTTCATCATCTGATTTTCACCTTTATACCCCTAGACCAAATACTGAACAATTTCTCGAAGTCTTTTTGTTTATTCTGGATTTTTGTAATTTGGAATGGCCTTCCTGAAATTAATATTAATCTGCTACATCTGTTTTAACCATTTTAAACCCTTTTATACTTGAAAGGTAATTATCACATATCCATGTATGCAAATTTGATAATCTCCTGTATGTTTTTACATTTTATGTATTTTAATAGTTTTGAATAAAGTTAAAAGTTTACATTGTTCCTTGTTGAGGGCCTCATGGAAGATTGATATGTTTGTTCAAATGAGTTCTCTCGTTAAATAAATCTTTATTTATTATTATTATTATTATTAATTATTATTTATGCCAAAATAAAAAAAGAAACCATTTTTGAGAGTAAGTCGGGCACAATGCGATTTTAAATGTTGCGCAATTAATATTTAGCTATAACATGTAAACATTACAAGTTATTGTTTAAGAAGTGATATCTATAGGAAATTGAGAAAACAAAAGTAGACATTTGAAATCTGTTTTTTCAAGAAATGCGATTTTCATAAACACTTTAAAATGTTAATGTGTTGATTTAGCACAAGACAAGTAAATTAAGTTATAATGAAATGATACGGGACTCAAACATCTTAGGAAGGAACACATTCAAAATTTATGTTCTGTTTTGTTTTTCATTTGAAATAAAAAAAAATCGGATTATCAAACGAATTGTGAAATACATGGACATCTATTATGTGCGATTATTCTTTCATTCAATTCATTTGATAGAAATTCAATATATAAATTACTGTCGAAACCTAGTATGAATATAAAAAACAAACAAGTAGTTAGGAGTAAGTTGGAAATATATGTTCCTTGCAAAATGTTGTTTTAAATAAAAAAATTTTTTTAGTAAAAATTTCTGGTTTTTGGGGGCATCAGCCAAAAAATATGGGGAAACTTTTTTGTGTTTTTTTTCGTGCGGGGAATTTAAGGGAGGATTTTGGAAAAATTGAAATCTGAAACAAAATTCCTACATACATTAAAGAGCTTTGTCTCTCTCTTCAAAATTTTTTTGAAAAAAAGGGAAATTTAATTTATAAAAAAACAAAAACCCAAAAAACAAAAACAAAGCCTTTTTTAAACCAAATATTTTGTATATCAACCCTTTTATTTTAAAGAAAAATTTTTTAAAATTTTTAACGCAAACGCAAAAAGAATTTTGTTTAAGATTTTTAAAAAGTTTAAAAATACACTAGTTTTTAAAAATTTAAAAATGTTTGGCCAAAACCGGGGGAAAAATCCCTTTAATTTGGAATATCATTTTAAATTTTTCCCGATTTTTAAAATTTTCCTTTAAACAATTACATTTTGTTGTATTAAACGGTAACCTTGACAACCAGAACTCTATGTGTGTATAAGAAATCCAGAAAACGTGTTCCAGCGGACTAGGTCCTCATACAAACTCGACTCACTGGTACACTTGATCCAAAACCGGTCGCCTTTTTTTAGATGTGTTAAAGCATCAAAGGTGCCGCATGATACGTGCTCCGAGTTTTCGAACATGATGTTTTTAATCTCCTTATTGTTGACGACAAAAGAGAAAATACTGGAACTACTGTTTCTCGAGTAAGATAAACAGTGTTGGGTGGAAAACGAGTATAGGCCAGTTACCGGAGCTGTAAATATACCAGTCAAATTGTCGTACCCGTCACCTATATTCATCAACGTTATCGTGAACACGTACACCTCGCCTTCTTTTAAGGTCTCATTTTCCAACTTACTGCTTTCAAACGCAATAACTGGATCTTTTTCTATAAAGAAAGTAAAAATCATGTACATGTATTATACGAGGGACGGTCAGAAAATATCCGGACTTTTCATGCTCTTCTCTTTCCACGTGCAGCTATATACACACATTATATATTGGTGAAAACTACATTCATTCGCCAATAACGTGGTCAGTTTATTTTCAGTGATAGTTGTGTATAAACAGTATTTTGCCGTCTGATATATGATAGGTATTTCGTCTATCATGGACTCTTTGTTAGAGGAACAACGCTCTGTAATAAAGTTTCTGGTTGCAGAAGGTGAAAAGCCCTGCCACATCTTTCAGAGGCTTAAAAAAGATTTTCTGATAAATTTGTATCACGTTCAACTTTCTACAACTGGGTTTCTCAGTTTCGTGAAGGCAGAACAAATGTTTGTGACAGGCCTAGGACTGCGCGCGCCAGCTGAGGCGGTGACCCCAACAATGGTAGCAAATGTTAAAGCTTTTGTCAACAAAAATCGTCATCGAGTAACTTTGGAGGAGGTAGCCAACAAGTTTTAGCATCGGTAAAGGCATCGGCACACAAGATTTTACACAAACACCTAGGCATGAGCAAGGTAAATGCCAGGTGGGTGCCTAGACAGCTGTCCGCAGATCAAAAGGCAACCAGAGTAACCAATGCAAAAGAACATTTAGGTCGTTTTAATCGTGAAGAGATAAGTTTTTGAACCGCATTATCACTGGAGCTGAGATGTGGGTTCATTATTCCGAACCTGAGACAAAAAAGCTCAGTCAAAAGCAGTGGAAACGAGCTGGTTCCCCACCTCCTAAAAAAGTTTAAGCTGTCTCCTTCGGCTGGCAAAGTCATGCTTGTTGCCTTTTGGGATTTCACGAGGAATGATACTTACTCATTTCATGCCAAAAGGTCAAACTGTCACCGCCAAGTACTATTCTGAAGTAATTCTGAAAAATATCAGAGAAAAGCTGAAGCAAATGCGTCCCAGGTTAGCACAGAAAAATGTCCTCCTTCTTCACGATAACGCCCCTCCCATACCGCCGCAGCTACAGTGGAGGTTATCAACTCTTACAAATGGCAATTGTTGTCTCACACTCCTTATTATAGCCCAGACCTCACCCCCTGTGACTTTAATTTGTTTCCAGAACTGAAATAATTGCTTGCTGGAAAAAAATATAAGACCAGAGCGGCTTTGCTATCTGCTGTTACACAGTACCTCAAACAAAGGTCTTCGTCATGGTTCACAGCGGGAATACAAAAGCTCCCACGAAGATGGCAAAAGTGCGTAGACGTAGGTGGAAGAGTAGAACGATTTTTTTTAATGTTGAATGGTTTTCGAGAACGAGTCAAAAGTCCGGATATTTTCTGACTTCCCCTCGTATAATTACGTATTTATGCTTTTATAGAATAAGATAATACATGTATCTAAAAAAGGCTAAGGCTTATTTTATGAGACTTGATAATATACATGTGCGATATCGTTTATATTTTACAATGATTGCTAAATTTGTATGAGAAAAACACCTTTAAAATTACAATGACTTACGACATGACTGTGTGTTGCATGTTTGGACATGAACATTATTTCCAGCACATGATTGTCCGAGAGTAGACGGATAAGGGTTTGTACACGTTCTATACCTTGATTGAAGTCCAACACCACATGTTTTACTACACGTGCCCCATACATCCCATGGTGACCAGCCTCCATCTAAACAAGAGCACCGCATATGATGTTACCGCTGGTCTTTTCAAGGCAATGACTATCAATAAGTTATTTTTGTGAATATTCTTTAATAAAAGGGATATAACTACTAAAATATCGCTTTCAGGGAAATACTCTATTTATACAGTTGTGTGACAGGGTCTTTCAAATAAAATTATATTTGAAAGACCCTGATTGCGATGATAATAAACTCTTCAAAGTTTCATGTTGATATCTTTCATAGTTTTGAAGTCATTTTACTTAACAAGCAATTTTGACTAAAGTTCTAAGTGAAACGTGGCATAACTCCCAAACTATAGCTGTAAGAATGCCTTTCGTCTCAAAACTATGCCATGGCATGATTAACAGATAATTTAAGTATCGTAATTAACAGAAAATACTGATAATAAATTCTCTATTAAAAGGGGCATAACTCTGAAATATTTAGCTTTCAGAATCATGCTGCCATTCTTACAACTGCAACCCGTTATCATAAGCATATATTCCACGTTTTGTGTTTTCCTTAAAAAACGACAACGAAGCAATCATAATTGCTCGACCTTTTCTTCGAAACAGACGAGCTAAAATGAAAATATATTTACCGACAACACCATATTTTAATTATCTTTTAATTTTAACATAAAAATGCAATTAAATCTGTAGAAACATATTACTCTACGTATGTGCAAACATACATGTATAAAAAAAGTTTGATATAAAGATGACGAATTAATCAAACAAACAATATAGTATTACTAATCACTCTAGCCGCACTGAATTAAGATTTGTAGAATGTTTAATACTTTTTTAATAAAACGATTAACTGTTGAGTAATTAATGCAACCATTCTTCAGTCTCTAGTGTGACAAGAGATAGGTTTATATATATAATTTCGAAACATATATAATACAATAATTGTATGACGAATAGGAAAATATCCAAGTCAATGGACCTATTAAATACACAACACGTCCCATATTGCCATTTGACTAATTCTGATTCATTCATATAAGCACATTTTCTACATGGTATAAACAATAACATACTGGCACAAGGTCCTGGCGTACATATCTTGTCATCCATTGATTCACCAAAACAATGGTCACCAAATCTGTCTGGATAAGGATTTGAACAATTTCTATGTCGTCTTTGAATTCCGATATCACAAGTTACTGAGCAAGATTCCCAGTTTGACCACTTACTCCATCCTCCATGAACTGTATTATTATACAATGTATATACTGATTACATAGACGATGAATATTCACGAAAAATCTTAATTAAAGCGAAGAATAGCGTATTTACTGGCATACAATGAATTCATATCAAAGTCAGTAAGTACTCGTGAGAAGCCTATTTGAAATACTAGTAGAATTTGTAATACGTTATTATGGTGGCTGATTTGGTACGCTTTTGTGCGTCGCACTGTCGTCTTGTCGCCCTGTCTCTAGCGCGGCACGACAAACGGCGCGTTGCAGTAAGGCGTGTTGTCGCGATGTCACATTGTCGCTCGGTTCAAATTGAAAAATTGGCTTATAAGCCAAGCGACAGAGCGACATCGCGATAACGCGCCGCACGACAACGCGCTGTTTTGCGTGTTGTTGCTAGCGACAGGACGACAAGACGAAAGTCCGACAACTCATCGTTTGGCGCTTTTTCGTGTTGTCGCTAGCGCCAACTAGTCGCACAAAACGTACCAAATCAGCCACCATACGTCATGTTAACACCATCTGACAGAAAATATTGAAAGACTTTGTATATAGTAACAACGACACTGTCGTTAAGAAACCGTAAGAGTAAGGCCGAGCAGTATTTCAGGCCACGTGTCAGTTTCAAAGCGACTATCAGTAAGGGATTGAAAACACATACATGTATATCAATTTGAAGACTTTCGTAAATAATGTTTTATACATTATTAAAATAATTTATGTATAGCCAATAGCTTCCAACACATCTGGACTAAAATAAATTCGTATTTAAACTAAACCTGGACAAAGTTGTTTCTTGCACATCTTGATCTCTACACCATTACCAATACAGTCGAGACCACCATCAGCTGGTGCCGGGTTTGTACAAGTCCGTTTTCTAGACTGGGTACCATTTTCACACGTGACGTCACATTGTGACCATGTTGACCACGTTGCCCAATCGCCGTCAACTTTAATGTAAAATACTCATCAAAAACCTGTAAATACTGCGCCCCTTTCCGCGACTGAGCGTCTTAATGACCCGAAGAAACAAAAGCACAACACTCTTATGAAACGGACGCTCTGTAGGAGCACATTTGTCTCGGAGCACATTTGTCTCACGAAGTGTGACCGATGTGTTCGTAAACATTCATATTTGCGACAAACTGGAAATGAGACAGATGTGTTCGACACACAATAGAAAGGACACTCGAAGCACATTTGTCTCACATTTTTTCCAAAAAAATCTTATAAGGTAATAATTATGTCCATCTGTTTACCGGCTACCAGCCATTGTTCTGTGTTTTCTGTATTTATAATACCGTTTTTAGGTCACTTCCGGTCAGCCAAAAACTTCCTGTCTCTGCATAGGAGTCATAATTATATCAAATTAAAGAATATCCCTGTTCTGCACGTCACAATGAAAATTTCTACAAGTGCAGCATCCAGAACCTAAAACAACATATGCAGCAAGTCTACTGTATTCTTATCGTTATCAATTGTGATACGTTTTTTTTCATGGCTTAAAGTTTTATAAATGATTTATTTCCGCACTAGAATATTTCTTAGCAAAAAATGGTAGTATCTACGGTGCATAAAGGGGAACATGTTCGAATTTTTCATTATTTTATTAACGTGCGCAACACCTGCTTTTCCGTCCACGCGATACTATTACTTGCGCATTACGTGTGCACGCGATAGCTTTACGTGCGCACGCGCGCTATGTATTTCGGCATTTGGGGACCTTTGACCGGGATCTCGCATGAAATTAGTTCGGACGCCCGTGTATCGTGTGTCGAAACCTATACAGCCGGTAAGGGGCAAGTGGTTTTTTTCGAAATCACTCGGCCACGGGATGCCCTTAAATGATCCCATGGAGAAATTACACACCGTATTTCGTTTTCATTCCAGAAATATATGTATAAAAAGTTCGTCATTTTTCCAAGAATTGCGGCTTTCAGATTTTTCGCCATTGAAAAAGGCACTTAACAACATGCACGAGTTCTAAAATATCCGGTAATGCCATAATTTACTGGAATATCGGGCCACTCAGAATCGGCGAGACGCGACATTCCGATGAGACACGAAGCGACGGTAACAGGAGATCTCGCAATGTCGAAGTATCCAGTACCAAGAGATTCAGAAGTGAATAATTTTTACTTCATTAGATATAGGGCAAGTATGAATTTTATTCAATATTCAAATAATGATTTCTGAGGAAGTTAGATGCTGTAACCCAAAGAATGCGCAGGTAAATGTGAAATTAATGCGTGCATAAAAGTAGCAAAATGTAAACAATGTAGTACTTTGACTTCAATATAAAATTCTAAATCACTTCAACTGTACAAACTGCAAAAAAAGCAGCAGATGAAAAATGATTCAGGTAATTAGCCAATGAGTAACTTTTTGGAGCTAAAAAGTATACCAAAAATAAAAAAGCTTTTAAGGAATACAAATAAAAGCATTTCTCAGACATAATGGGCCTTTAAGTGATTTTATGTAGACTATAAAGGGAATGCTACTTAGCGGTATATGACCTGGAATCAATTTCTTGTCTCGCGTCGACGAACGGGATGCGAAGCGAGACGCGAGATTTCGCGAGACGCGAGATTTCGGCGAGATGCGAAACGAGTCACGATATTGTATCATTCAATATCAACTGATGATGGTGTTCCGTTTGGACTAAGTAACATTTTTGTCTCTCTGAACAGCTATGCACAATGGTACAAAGGTGAAATTGAGATGGTACGATGATTTAAACACGATGGCACGATGGTGAAATCACGATGATGCGATGACACGATAAAGAAACTAATATCGCGTTTTCATCATCATGCCATCGCAGTTTCATCATATCGTACCATCGTATTTTCACCATCGTAACACCGTCTTTCATCATAGTACCATCACGTTTTCATCATCGAGTCTTCGTTGTTTCACCATCGTACAATCGTTGTTTCACGTTCGTACTATTGTGTTTTCACCATCGCATCATCGCGTTTTCATCAACGTACCATCGTGCCATCGCGCTGTCACCATTGTACCATCGTGAACGGGATTTAGTATGTTTCAGTGTACGCCTTCAGGTTAAGTCAATCAATTTCTTGAATTAGAGATATTATAATTAATAGTTCACTGTAGGTTTTCATAAAGAAAGCATAAGCAAACCTATTGATGATTACACTTGAGGTAAAACGGCGAACCTCGATTCTAAAAAAGAATTTCTGCCGTGGGGAAATATGTGACAAATAATTCATAAAAAATGACATGAGACAAATGTGCTTTCTTGTCCCTTAAAAAACTTGATCGGAGCACATGTGTCACACAAATGAGTTTTTTGGGGTAGACATTTGAGGTCCCATTTGTCTCATTCGGGACAAATGCGACCGCATCGGTCTTACGTAAGACAAATGTGTTCCGAGACAAATGTGCTCCTACAACGCTCTCATATAGATACAAAGGACAAACAAATACTGGCTTAGTATTATTTCATTTTAAATGTTTAATACTTCATAGTTCTCTTAGTTTTTTTTTTAACAAAATGTTGAAATTACATTACATTTTACCCTATACGAATGTATTATTTTCATTATTTCTTTCCAATATCACTGCTTATTTCTTGAAAAGTTCAGATTTATAAGATAGATTTGAGATTTCTAAGTGACATACCAAGGGTACATAACCCGCAGAATTTTGGGCACTCCGTTTTTGCATGTTGAGTGTCATTACAAATGTTGAAAACCGAATTTAACCACGCACAGTCTGCCTTCACATCATCTATACATGCAGATGCTGTAAAGTAACAAGAAATGAGTTACAAGAAATGCTGTTTTTATTTCTAAACCCTCGTAAAACTTTTGAGACAATTATGAAATACAAATGTAGATCTAGCAAGTAGTAGGAGAAATGATGAAAAGAATGTATTGTCTCATGCATCCGTATAAACTCATTTGCCGACGTATGGCGAAAAGATTTGAGATGTTATCAACTTTAGTACCCCGCATTCCATTCACTTGCAAATTTTCGACCCTTCTCTTATCCAAAGACGCAAAACTCCTAATCAGTATTGTGGTTAACATATTCGTGTAAACGTGTGAATAGTTTCATATCATAAAATCATTAACGGTAATTATAAAAGTTTAATACAGTCACATTTAAGAAATAAAAATACAATGAACACTATTGATTTGCACACATTTTTTTTTTACAAAAAAGCAGCATCTACACGTGTGTCTTCAACC
This sequence comes from Ruditapes philippinarum, assembly GCF_026571515.1. Classification (NCBI taxonomy): domain Eukaryota; kingdom Metazoa; phylum Mollusca; class Bivalvia; order Venerida; family Veneridae; genus Ruditapes; species Ruditapes philippinarum. Next base: position 74,916 of record NW_026861157.1, on the reverse strand, counting down.
GTGTCAATGATACTTTGATTCTGATTTTTGTTTTATAGCATGTATATACATTTAATAAAAACGATATTACACTATAGGGTTAACGCACGTTTTTTCGTGTTATAACGTCTGCAGAGTCCCGAGGAACGGTTGGTGCCCGAGCCCGGTAGGGCGAGGGCTCCAACAGTTCCGAGGGACTCTGCAGACTTTATAACACGAAATAAACGTGCGTTGACGCTATTATAGCATAAAATTAAAAAAAAATCATGATGTATATTTAATACAAAACACATACATTAAATCTTTGTGCTTGGACGGTATTTATCCAATTCTTCATGTTTTACGTATGCGTTTTATTTTTCCGGGGCCAACTCACTGCGGTATACCGTACCCGGATATTGCTCGATATTATGAGGACTTTCATCCCATTTCGCGACTTTGAACGAGGAAAGAAGGTATGTTTAGTGACGATATTTAGTCATTTTGAATTGGTTTGATATAAATTTTTGTAGAAAAACAAATACTACGATAATTTCTCTAGTTACTGAAATCCCAAAAATGTTGAGAAATAGCTTTGAAATGTAATTAGGAGGTAAAATTCGTCTCTTTGCTCACGTGATAAATGAGCTCGGATCAATCAAATTTGATGTTTTTGTGCATATACTTCTTTAAAAGAAAAACTTGAATCGAGTGAAATGTGATAATGATGATAATAATGTTATGTTGTAAATGTTCAATCAACAATAGAACCTCAGATGACAGTGCATTTTGAGAAATAAATACACATGTCAGTGTACCGACTACTGCGTTGGAGTTGCCCGCCGGTGTCACGAGTATTGCTTTTAGTGTAACGAGTATTGGTTATCAATGAAGAGTAAATGCAAGTAGTAAACACAAAGTATTTACCACATTTAATTTTAAATATTTCTTACTGTGTATACTTATTTACACTATATGTGCAGAATATGCAGAATTCGGAGGTACTTTAACTGGAAACATCTGCGAATAATCCAGATTTTCATTCCTGCTCGTGAAAAAATCTCAGCCGAACGAACTCAGCAATTTTCTGTGTTTAAAATGTTCTCGTTGCTATCGAAGGGTCAACCTTTCCAGAATTTGTTAATAATTATTGCATATCTTACTTTAAATAGTAAAAAATGCATCCAAAGTGCATTAATACTGCCTCAAGATTGTCAATATTAGACGGTATTGAGCAAGTGTGCCAATATCTAATATCAACCGACTTCCTACTATGCCAAAAATCCATATAAAGGTAACTTTCGGGCATTTTGTACCTGCACTCTAGCAACGGCAGACCGTCTGCACGTGAAATTTTGTTACGCCATTAGCAATGAGTTACCGTATGACTGCCGAGCGGGTACAGCTCAAAAAACCGAATAATAGATTTTGATAAGATTATGATAAAGGGCAGCAGATGCAATAAAAAGGTTATGTTCCTTATAACCTTTTACCTCATGAAGGCTTTACACCCCCGCCCCCTTTGAGAGGCCTCAAATAGTGTAAAATATGCGCTATTTAGGCCCCAAACACGGTTTTTTTCGTTTGAGAAATGTTGTTCAAAAGAGTGATCACTTTTCGGCGCCACCCCCATTAAAAAGGTACATCAAGGGGGTTACGTAGGCGGGGGGGGGATGTGCCCCCTTCTGTTTGGGGGTTTGAAGTGGGGCAGTAGCCCCTCTAATCGCCGAGAAGACTTGGGACTTGTGGGGGGCTAAATGGCCTCAGGTCGATTTAAAGGTACCGTGTAATAAACGCCGAAAACCTAAGACTTTATATCAATCAATTGAGATGTTTGGTGCACCTTGAAATCAGTTTTGATGGGAAAAAACAACGCAAAATAGAGGTTTTTGGCAATTTTGAGACGCCCCCACCCCGTTGCCATGATAATTGGAAAATTTAAAATTGAGCATGCTATTCCACAGGCTATGGTCCAGCTAACATTTGTGCCCAGTTTGATTTTGATCAGTATTGAAGCATTTTTTATAGTTTCATAGCAGTTTGAACTTGTAACAAGAGGCTTGAAAACAGCCATTTTTCGCATTATGCTCATGCAGTAAAAGGTTAAGACGATACCGGCATGCTGACGGCATTAGCCCTGGGGCCAATATTTTTATTAATTTCGTCGATATGTTTCTTAAGGCAAACTTGCCCTGTAAAACATATTATTAATGTCATCTAAATATGTTTTTTTTTATTCTTGTCCATTTCAGAGATGGGTCTCCTTGATCAAAGTGTCTTGAGACATGTATTTAAAGTTTTTTATCGTCAATTTTGATGGTTCTACCCTGCTTCCGACCCCGCGCACACTTTATTTCATCCAAAGTGTGATTTTCAACCAAATTGGAAATTAAATCTCTGTTTGCCCGTAGGAAAAGAACAGTAATAACACTGAAAATGCACTGTTGAATCTGAAATATTTGAATAAATATCATATAAACAAGTACATTATCAGAAAAATGAAATAAAATCGATAAATTTACAGACCTAAAAATTAGACAAAAATATCGAGTTTCCATACTAATGTGCTCATTCTGTTTTGCAATACTCTGTACACTAAAGTTGGGCTATTTTGCAATACTCTGTACACTTAAAATCAATACTCGGTACACTGTCTTGTATCTTTTTTGGCCTGTATCTTTTTGTACTTTCACACTTTTTGCCTGAAATTTGGACAAGGCATACTTGGATTGTGAATAAAAAAATTGCTCGATTCAATTTTTTTTATATTGGTAATATAATAATTTCTAACGATTCTACAGTATCGCGGTCAGTATTTTCTAGTGAGCAGCGGATCGTTTAGGGGTAGTTTAATCAATTTTGCAAATAGCTGTAATATTTTTACGTCTTTTAGAGCTACAAAAATACCTCTAGATATATAAAACTCGTTTAGACAAATGAAATAGCCATTAGTTTGGAAAATATCGTCGCTGAACTTACCTTCGTTCCCCTTTCAAAGTCGCGAAATGGGATGAAAGTCCTCATAATATCGAGCAATATCCGGGGTATGGTATACCGCAGTGCAACTACTTGGGAAATTCAAGTGCTCAGTTCTAACCGTTCGAAAATTCGAATTTTAATTGATTTAACAAAGCTTAACATTGGGAATTGTATTAACTCAAGAAAAAAATATTAAATTACTCTGCCCAAGACAAAACATGACCCTCAGAAATTCCTAGAATGATTTCAGATTGACGGTAGAAAAAAGATCAGTGACATCAGAATCTTTTTTTTTTCAAGCTCACATGTTTATGAAAGAATATCAGGCACTAGGCCTAAACATTATTCTCTCAAAGAAATATAAAGAGCATTTATCAATATAAACATCAATAAAACAACATTTTCTCATATTCATTTTGTGTTATCTTGTTTTGTAAGTTAATTTGAGGGTTAAACTGAATGACATTCATTTGTTTACATTGACAACTGTCCGTTTCTTAGAAAGGGCGACAACCAAGATTAGCGGCGATGTCTATACGCCGTATTTCCGGCATAGTTACTTGAAATGCGATTGAGGCCCTCGAATCAATAATTTCAATATAACACTTTGGCATCAGGCTAAATCGTCATTTTTTTTGTTTACTTGGCCCTGTATGTATTGCGCATATGTAAACCCGGGCTATAACAAGAGAGCGTGACTATGTTAACACATGGTTTTGGTCCCGGTATAACATGGGCAAAAGAGGGAAAATTAGCCGATTTTATGCTTTATCACACACCCGTGCCGATTTTGCGACTCCGGAAATATGGTATTGCACGGCCGAGCATATATTTTGACGTGACGTCATTAGCGTTATACAAACATAGTGTAAAGCAATCTCCACACAGTGATCTCCCCTTAATACTTCGGCGTAGATCTCTGCCACCAAGGTCCCGATATATCAGAATTTCTGATATACTATATTTTTTCAAAAATTGTTTTATCTACTGCTTTTATCTATCAGATAAGTTTTCTCTCATTTATTTAACAATGTTTATGAATAAATAAATAAATAATATAAATATTTAGAAATAATTTTTAAAATCATGAGATTATTTTCTACCGAGACGATATTTTGATATTTTATATTTTTTAGCTTTTGATTTTAATTTTCGTTATTTTGTAAACTTTCGATAATTTTTTGATAAACTATATCGAACGTAGGCACTAAAAGTTAAAAATAAAACTGAAATAGAAAAATAACGTTAGATTTTCTTTGTAACGGTCGATATTTACATTTGAATTTCGACGTTACGTCATGTGACTTTCATCATCATGTGACGTCTTTGAAGGCAGTGATTACAATTCTGCCAAGGGAGGTAATCACTGTGAGGAGTTTGAGTGTAAAGACGCGCTAAATGTTAGCGCGTCAATGAAAAATGACTCTTATTTCACTTTAAACGGTCTTTATTTTGGGTATGTGATAAATAGAATATTAAAGTCGTGTAAGTTCATTACTGAATTTATTGCACTCGTTGAATAAAATAATATTATGCTCGCATAATATAATTTTATTCAACTCGTGCAATAAATTCAGTATTGAACTTACACTCATTCAATATTCATTATATAATAGACGATTTTACACTTTGACGTGACGTCATTTACGCTATAAACATACTCAGTAGCGTTAAAGCGCGTTACACAATAGGCGCGTCCAAAAAAAAAAAAAAGACTCTTTTTTAACAGTTTACTGTTTTTATTTTATATATGTGATAAAAAGAATATTATATTCGCGTAGATTCAATACTTTATTTATTCAACTCGTTGAATAAAACAATATTTTGATTTTATTCAACTCGTTCAATAAATTTAGTATTAAACCTACACTCATTCAATATCCTCTATTTACAATATACAAGAGGTTTAAAGGTATTTATTGATGGCACTGTATATCCTCCTCATTTTAAATTTATCTCCTTTTCAGTAAGTATGTATAAATTCAAATTCACTTAAGATAAATGAATTAAAATTGAATTATATTCACATATATATTTGGCTGACCAGTTGTTATATATGAAAATATACACTGTCTGTCGCCCAATCATATACCTACTTTGACCTAAAGTATTTGGAAGTGGCATAACACATTTTAAAACTGAATAACATTAATTATAAGATACAGTTAGAAATTCAATATAATCTCATTGTCAAGATAGTAGCTTGGTCACCAACGCCAATGTGCGAATTTAAAATATACACAAAAATAAAAATAAATAAATGAAAAAAAATCTATAAAAATAATAATAATACAACATACATACGTTTTGGATGATCACACAGATCTTTATTACATAGGTTTGTACTACAACACTCATGACAGTATTGTGTTTGTCCTGTACGCATATCTCGTCCAACCAGTCCTGCACTGCCCCCTACCGCAACCACACAATTCTAAAATACACTTGAGCCGTGTCACGACAAAACCAACAAAGTGCGTTTGCGACCAGCATGGATCCAGACCATCCTGCGCATCCGCGCCGTCTGATCAGGATCCATGCTGTTCGCTATAAATTTCTCTACTAGTAATAGGGTTGGTAAGCGAGCAGCATGGGTCCTGATCAGACTGCGCGGATGCGCAGGCTGGTCTTGATCCATGCTGGTCGCAAACCCATTATGTTGGTTTTGTCATGGCACGGCTCACTTGACTTTTTGCAATAGTTCTAGATCATATATGCATAGTTGATACACGTATATATAACTTTGTACCATAAAACAAATGACCACATATTAGATATTCGTGAAAAATATTTGATATAAATAGACAAAAGTATTTTGTTACTGTGAAAACAAATTTGGAAAGTGAGTTTTTGACTCTTTAATGTTTAAGCAAGGAACAGATTTTTCTTGCACTATATTTTAAGTTTAAATGATAAACATTGTTTCTCTGATAAGTGTTTAAGGGTTTTTTAGAGAAACAGATCGTTGACATATTGTTTTGATCTTTAAGTTTTTTTTTCTGCAAACGGTGGCATATTTTGACTTAGATATTGTAGTATGATTATTTAATATGTGTACTTACAGTTATCAGTAATATTATTCATGTTTAAAAATATATAACATGAAATTGAAAACGTTTGTATTAACAACAACAAAATATTAAATTCTAAAACATACTTTAAAATCCGAGCAGCCTAATGCATATGTATGATTCTGGCCCGTATTCTTATGTTCAATGTAGCATGCCTGGGAAAATAAATACATTTTAATTTTAAAAAATCAAAACAAAAAACAACAACAACAATAGAAAGAGGGGGTTGGAGAGAGAGGAAGGGGAGGAGGAGACAAAGACACACAAACAAAATCTATGTTATTCCATTAATCTTCAACGATGTAGTTCTCTTAATATACTGCTTATGTGAAATTGTCACTAATTTTTTCAATACATTAAATTTGAATTGAACAGTTGATTTAAAAAATCGTATTTTAAGACATAGTTATTCTATCAAATTCAGTACTGCTCAATAATTAATATATGCTACAAATATAAGATACCTGGTTTACACGACATTTTGTTGTGTTGATGCAGGAATGTGGGTCATTTATATCCTTACAGTAATAACATTCCAAACAATCTGAATCATAAACAACAATATTTCTATACAGAGATATTTGATCTTTATATCGATTTCTCTTTATGTTGTATGTTGTTTTATCAACAAAAGAGCTTCTCAACAAAGGATGCAAATCAGATTTTAGGTTTTGGTAAAATGCAACAGTCCTTTATTTATTTTATAACTTCTTTTTGAAATGTATCTCGGAAAAAAATCGAAAAAAAAAGTGACAAAATTTGAGAACCTGGATCTATAGTCATAATATAATGATTATTCTCCCTGACGGTACAACAATTTCATTGACTTAAAAAGAATAGCATCAGACCGAAATCAAAATATTTTTATAATACTGAAATCCTATACAATATTTCAACATTAAACATATTCCTTTTGTTAACGATGAAATACCTTTTATGATGAAAGTCTTACCTATTTGTTGTAATTTGTAAAGCAATATTAAGAAGACGGTCACAAAGTCTGTAAAAAAGGTTGAACCAAGTATAAATGTAATACATTAACACACATGAGATAATAAAATAAAAATTGATAGATCAAATTTTAAGCCGAAACACTCCTGTAAGTAACTAATTAAACATGTTAAAGAAAGTCGTAATGGTGGCGTGGCCGAATGTTAAACGTGTCGGTCTAGTACTAGTTATCAAAGTTAGTTGAAATCCCGTCACGAACAAGCCATTATTTCCATGAGTACACTCTTGTGTGGTACTGGTTAGTTCCAGGAACGGATTCGAGTGTGTTTCAATAAGTCACAGCTAAAACAAATTCATTTAAACTAAAAATATATATATATATATATTGCTCATAGCTATTAGAGCACAGACGGTTAAGTGGATTCTTTGTCCAAAATATCTTAACCAACAAGAATTATGAAATTAATTCCTAAACAGGTGTAAAGGAAAGTTAATAAAGGTAGCTTACTCGGAAGTGAGTTTAAAAAAAAAAACACCACAAAAACATATTTATAATGAAGTTAAAGTTAAAAACTTACAGTAGATGTTGACAGCCATTTTGAACTGGTATCGACTAGACATTATCTCTTTCACCTTTTGTCATGTTATAATGATAAGATATAAAGCGGTCTGATCTCACATTAAAGCAGCATGTTTCCAGATGAGCCAAAATGTACGAGAGAAAATGTACAAACATTTTAAGAAATGTAAAATGATTCAAGAATCGAGTCACAATTTACATGTTATGTGCGATTAATGACATATTTTGAATTGTTAATCACTGTATTTCTACTGCGTGACTAATGCAGTAAGGTTATTTTTGCATATTTTAACTTCTTTCAGATTATTTACGTGGGTTGTAAGTGCCGGTTGCAATATATGTAAATGACTTTCTTCATAATATTTTACCTATAAATTCATTTTTAAAAATTTTCAAAATAAGCATGAATTTGGAGGCATGCTGCTTTAATAACATACACGTATATTCCTGTTTTTGTGACAGAGATAGAGTTAACAACAATTTTGCTATTTAACGGCCAGACAAGTCAATCACTTGTGTGTCAAAGTTTTGTTCTGGGAATTTAAAGCTACCATTTTTATTAAATAGGTGGTTGTCATGCGAGTAACTTATCTGACAGATTCAAACTAAGTTTGAAATTTCAAGTGATCTGATGGCATGTTTTTAGCGCAAAGATTGTATTTCCTTTATAACATTTGTAGTAAATAGTCATGTCAGGTTATTTTAGATACTGAGGCCTGTGTTGTTGTTACTCCAGCAAATGACTTTAAAGAATAACATATCTCTTTGTTTTATAGCACAACATTATTACATGGTTATCCAGACTGTGTTGGCGAAACCTACGGAATACTACGGAATACCGTTAGGGCCATCGTGGTTATACGTTAAAAAACAGAGGGCGACAATGCGAGAGTGCGATGACGACAATGCGACAGTGCGATGACGACAATGCGAGAGTGTGATGGCGACAGTGCGATGGCGAGAGTGCGACAATGCGAGAGTGCGACAGTGCGATGGCGAGAGTGCGACAGTGCGATGGCGAGGGTGCGACAATGCGATGACGAGAGTGCGATAACGCGATAGTACGATGACGACAGAGCGATAGTGTTATCGCACTGTCGCCATCGCACTGTCGCATTGTCGTCATCGCATTGTCGCATTGTCGTACTGTCGTCATCGCATTGTCACACTCTCGCCATCGCACTGTCGCACTGTCGTCATCGCGTTATTGCATTGTCGACTCTCGCCTTCTGGTTGACGGTTCTAAACTGCTGGCGAATAAGCTGACGGTATAGAATATGGGATAATTTTACTTTTGTCAATATTTTTTTCTTGTTTTTTTCTTTTTCTTATTATTATTTATTTGCTGTTTTTTTCTGTATACTAATAATGTTTAAATGAAATCATAAATTTAAATAAGAATCATTTTGTATATAAATACTGATAGAGTTATATACATAGACGGAAATGTAATAAATTGTGTGAAACTTTAATATAGAATGTAATAGAAATATTTCAGATGAAAATGATCTTATGTTGACATTTAAAAGATGAAAAAAAAATCATTGTTTATTACTTGTATAAAAAAGACAAACGAAATATATTCATAGATCGTCATCAATGGTTTTATTGTTTTGTAAGATGTATAATTTATTATATTACTACCATTGTAAATAAAGATACATGTAATAAGAAATTTACGTCAACACATAATTTTTTCTATATATCTAACATAAGTGGTCAACAATTTTCACTTTAAGATTAACTTAACAGCAGATCCTACGACAATGTATAAGTTTAATTGGTCAGCATATTGTACTATAGCCAACTGACTCCGCTGGTGGACATAGTGAGACAATGTGTTTCAATGTTAAAAAACACATCTATCCATTATATTTAATCCGGAAAAAATGTTGTTTTTTGTTGTTGTTGTTTTTTAAGGGAAACATGCAAAATTCGAATTACCAACTACCTGCCGGTAGGTAGTGGGGGAGAATTAAGAATAACCAACTACCAGCTAGTAGGTAGTAGGTTATTCGAATATCCAACTACATGTACCAACTACCTATCAAATTGACGCTTCTTTAGATTTTTATCAATATCTAAGATCAAGCCATTTTTGGTGCTTGGTGAACATAGCGCTTTTATATTTCTCAGAGATATTAAATAAATATGATTAAATAAAAAAAAAGAAATATAAAAGATATACTAGATTTCTGTGTCCACTTGTTTTATATATAGCCAAAATGATTTTAGCTCAACCTTGAGAAACTGCTTATGAACAGAGGAAAATGATATTTACAGTAAAGTTTTAATTTATTTTGCAATGTTAGTAAAAATTGGTTAATGGTTTATGCCATATTTTCTTCTTATACTATATGGTCAGCAGACTTAACATACGGTGGTTTAGGTACACATGTATACTAGAATCTGCTGACCAGTTAACCCATTCCCGCATAAGCATTTTGTGAAAAAATGGCTGTTTTCATTGAAAATCCCCCTGTTACACAAGTTCAAATTACTATGAAACTATAATGTCGGTGGTTCTACTCAGGTACCCATTTGTGCCTAAAATAATGCACAGAAGGGCACCTGAGGTCTTCATCCACCAGTTAAGCTGGAACGTCGCCATATGACCTATACTGTGTCGGTGCGACGTAAGACCCAATCAATCAATCAACTATGAAACTAGAAAAAAATGCTTTAATACTAATCAAACTTGGCACAAATGTTTACTAAGCCATAGCATTTGTATCTTAATTTCCTGTTACCATGACAACTAGGGGACATTTCAAAATCACTATGTTGTGTTATTTTTTCCATCAAAGCTGCAAATTCCCGATGGGTCGGGATAGAGTGAAGGGCTTTCATCGTTGGTTACACGTTACCTTAAGATCGACCTGATGCCATTTTGAGCCTCTCACAAGTCCAATTTTTTCTTGGAGTTGAGTAGGGCGGCAGTCACCCTTCAAACCCCGTATCTGATAAATAGGGCATGGTTTTCACTATTTTAGGCAACAAAAGGGAGGGTGAAAAGGCGTGAAAACACGTCTATATGAGGTAAAAGGTAAAACATATATAACAAGAGCACCACTAGGCGGAACATTATATGCCCGAAAATGCTTTTTTAGTAAGGATGAAGCATTTGTAAGACATTACTTAAATTAAATAAAGTATTACCTCCTTCAAACAGCAATCCTCCAATAAAGTTTGAATATTGTGGGCCAAATGGAACTTAAGTTATACTCTGGAAACTGTTTTCAGTTTTGAGGTAATAGCGACCTTGAACTTTGACCTTGTGACCCAAAATCAATAGTGCGATAATGCGATGACGAGAGTGCGACAGTGCGATGACGAGAGTGCGACAATGCGAGAGTGCGACAGTGCGATGGCGAGATAGCGACAATGCGATGGCGAGGGTGCGACAATGCGATGACGAGAATACGATTACGCGATAGTACGATGACGACAGAGCGATAGTGTTATCGCACTGTCGCCATCGTACTGTCGCATTGTCGTCATCGCACTGTCGCATTGTCGTACTGTCGTCATCGCATTGTCGCACTCTCGTCATCGCACTGTCGCACTCTCGTCATCGCGTTGTCGCATTGTCGACTCTCGCCTTCTGGTGGACGGTTCTAAACTGCTGGCGAATAAGCTGACGGTATAGAATATGGGATAATTTTACTTTTGTCAATTTTTTTTCTCTTTTTTCTGTTTCTTTTTATTATTTATTTGTTGTTTTTTCTGTATACTAATAATGTTTAAATGAAATCATAAATTAATAATAAGAATCATTTTGTATATAAATACTGAAAGAGTTATACATAGACGGAAAATGTAATTAATTGTATGAAACTTTAATATCCTTTGATGAAAATGATCTTATGATGACATTTAAAAGATGAAAAAATAAATAAAATCATTGTTTATTACTTGTATAAAAAAAAAACGAAATATATTCATAGATCGTCATCAGTGGTTTTATTGTTTTGTAAGATGAATAATTTATTATATTATTAACATTGTAAATAAAGATACATGTAATTAGAAATTTTTGTCAACAAATATTTTTTCTATATATCTAACATAAGTGGTCAACAATTTTCACTTTAAGAGTAACTTAACAGCAGATCCTACTACAATATATAAGTTTAATTGGTCAGCATATTGTACTATAGCCAACTGACTCCGCTGGTGGACATAGTGAGACAATGTGTTTCAATGTTGAAAAACACATCTATCCATTAAATTTAATGCGAAAAAAATCTTACTGTTTAGTTTTGTTGTTTTTCGTTGTTGTTTTTTTAGGAAAACATGCTAAATTCGGATTTCCAAATACCCACCGGTAGTTAGTGCAGAATTAAGAATAACCAACTACCAGCTGGTGTAGTAGTTTATTCGAATATCAAACTACCAACTACCTATCAAATTGACGCTTCTTTAGATTTTTATCAATATCTAAGATCGAGCCATTTTTGGTGCTTGGCAAACATAGCGCTTTTATATTTCTTAAAGATAGTAAATAAATATAATTAAATAAAAAAAAAGAAATATAAAAGATAAGTATACTAGATTTCTGTGTCCACTTGTTTTATATATAGCCAAAGTGATTTTAGCTCAACCTTGAGAAAGAGAAACTGCTTATGAACAGAGGAAAATGATATTTATGTTTTTACATTTATGTATTTTAATAGTTTGAATATGTTAAATTTATATTGTTCCTTGTAGAAGGGCCTCATGGAAGATTGATATGTTTGTTCAAATGAGTTCTCTCGTTAAATAAAATCTTTATTATTATTATTATATTTACAGTAAAGTTTTAATTTACTTTGCAATGTTAGTAAAAATTGCTTTATGGTTTAAGCCATATTTTTTTCTTATACTATATGGTCAGCAGACTTAACATACGGTGGTTTAGGTACACATGTATACTAGAAACTGCTGACCAAGTTCAAATTGCTATGAAAACTATAATGTCGGTGGTTCTACTCAGGTACCCGTTTGTGCCTAAAATAATGCACGGAAGGGCACCTGAGGTCTTCATTCACCAGTAAAGCTGGAACGTCGCCATATGACCTATACTGTGTCGGTGCGACGTAAGACCCAATCAATCAATCAATCAATCAATCAACTATGAAACTAGAAAAATGCTTTAATACTAATACAACTTGGCACAAATGTTTACTAGGCCATAGCATTTGTATCTTAATTTCCTGTTACCATGACAACTAGGGGACATTTCAAAATCTCTCTGTTGTGTTATTTTTTCCATCAAAGCTGCAAATTCCCGATGGGTCGGGATAGAGTGAATGGCTTTCAGCGTTGGTTACACGTTACCTTAAGATCGACCTGATGCCATTTCGAGCCTCTCACAATTTCAATTTTTTTCTTGGAGTTGAGAGGGGCGGCAGTCACCCTTAAAACCCCCGTGCAGAAGAGGGTACCCCCTCTCTTGCACCCCGATGCATCTTATAAATAGGGCATGGTTTTCACTATTTGAGGCATCAAAAGGGATGGCGAAAAGGCGTGAAAACACGTCTATATGAGGTAAAAGGTAAAACATATATAACAAGAGCACCGCTAGGCGGAACATTATATGCCCGAAAGTGCTTTTTTAGTTAGGATGAAACATTTGTAAGACATTACATAAATTAAATAAAGTATTACCTCCTTCAAACAGCAATCCTCCAATAAAGTTTGACTATTGTTGGCCAAATGGAACTTAAGTTATACTCTGGAAACTGTTTTTATTATTTTAGGTAAAAGTGACCTTGAACTTTGACCTTGTGACCCCAAAATCAATAGGGGTCTTATACTCAATATGGACAATCATCCTATGAAGTTTGAACACAATGGGCCAAATAGAAATTTAATTGACAAATTATCCCATATTATATACCTTCAGCTTATTCGCCAGCAATTTAGAACCGTCCACCAGAAGGCGAGAGTCGAGAGTGCGACAGTGCGATGACGAGAGTGCGACAATGCGATGACGAGAGTGCGACATCTCGCCATCGCACTGTCGCACTCTCGCATTGTCGCACTCTCGTCATCGCACTGTCGCACTCTCGTCATCGCACTGTCGCATTCTCGTCATCGCACTGTCGCACTCTCGCATTGTCGCCCTCTGTATTTTAACGTATAACCACGATGGCCCTAACGGTATTCCGTAGAAACCCATGCTAGCTACTACCTGTTTGAATTGTGCATGAGATGTGTTGAATTGCATTTTATATAGACACATTATTATAAATAGACATGAATAATGTTTTTATTATTTCGATCCAAAATTTGAATGTCGCCTCATTCAATGATGATTAAATGGCAGAACAATTTCAAGTGCACTATAGAAATTATTTAAGGAAATGGAATAGAATTTATAAAATGTGAAAATAAATGAGTTAAGCTGACTTTCCAGCCAAATTTGACATAAAATTAAAGTGACTTTATCTATTGTTGTAGGGTAAAAAGACCATGTTTTGGATACCTTACTCAGGACCTCAAGAAATATCAATTTTCACTACCTTAGATAATCTTTTTCACGGGGAGAAACTGTTACACGAGGGATGGAGTTCTTATGATAACTTGTCAGGAGTTCTTGTGATAACTGTCACAGAGTTTGTCGGAAAACTTTTGTACAGTAAAATCCATACTACAGACCACCCCGGAATTAAGACCACCCTGCTATTTAGACCATTTTTATAAGAACGGAATATTCTGTTCTTTATGTCAATTGTTACATGATCCAGAATTAAGACCACCTCATTAATCCACTTTTAAGACCACCAGGTTCAGTCCCAATTCTTTGTTTTATTCTTTATTTGACCCCACTATTGAGACCACTGATTTAAAGTCAACACCTAGGTAGATCTTAAATTTGTTGTTATGGTGTTATTATCTGCTTGGATGCTCTTAGGCATGCCACTTTATTTCACAAGGTGACAAAAACACCTTACAGTTTTGGGATATTGTATGAAATAAGGTAAGAAAGTAGATTTTAAAGTGGTTTAACGTTGCCTTTAGCATATTAATTTTGCGAAGAATTAATTTTTATTTGATGGGTGAATTATTATATCATACAGTATAATAATTAATATTGAAATCAGACCAAATAGACCAAATAGAATTTTATATTGAATTTCTTCAGAAATATGTTTTTTCTCCATCAGATGTAACATTAGAACATATTTCTATTTTGCATTTGCAGGTTAAGATACATATTGTTTGTTCACACAAAACTAAAAAAGACCATGGTCATGAAGTGCATAAGAAATGATAAGAATATTCACGATTAAGACCACCCCGCAATTGAGACCACTTTGGTCCAGTCCCAATGATGGTCTTATTTGAGGGTTTTTCCTGTACTACTCTAATTTTTTTTTCTTTGTTAGATTTTATTATAGTCTGATCTATACATACATATACAATTAAAAGAATATTCATACAGTAAATTGTATTGCCATTCTTTTAAGAATTATAACTGACTGTTATAGTTTATAAGAGGGGCAACTCCACAGTCCTTATTACAGATATGTACAATATCTGCTGTAGATTTACCTCCCTTATTTACATAATTATACACATTTACATGTCAATATAAACACATCGTAATCAATATCTCTAAGACATTTACAAGTAAAACAGCATATTCCAAGCATTGAACGTTATACATGTATATAAAATAATTAAAATGTGTTATCTATACCTACAACAAACCTGTATGAGTAATAACATTAGGGTTGTTAATATTAAAATGGAAGAATGAAATCCCATTACTGTACTAAACCCTAAATGGTTGTCTCCTTATAAATGTACTAAAATCATCTATACATACTTATTATATTTTGTCTTTATACATTCAAAACATTTGATAACAACCACTGACCTCAACTTAAAATCTGCCATAAGAAATTTGTTAATAAAATACTGAATTTTGTAAATGTGGCACTATTGCTCATAATAAAAAATGTCTTACAAAATCATATATCACTCATGGTCAGACCATGGATGAACTGGTCAGTGGTGATTATCAAAAACAGGAAGATAAAATATTCTAGTTGGTTTAAAAAATACATTTATAACATTTATATAATAAAAGTTCTTTTGCTATTATAATCATAATGTTCATTTCAGGCAGGAGGTGAGACACACACACATCATCAACTTCATTTTTTTTTAAATTAATAATGTGTATCCTCATCCTCCACCTAAAATGAAACAATTAAAATTGGTACAAAAATGTCTTCTAACATTAAGTATATCGTAGCAGGAGTTTGCAGTATATTTTACAATATCATCATTTGACAAGAGGAAGCAAAGCTTGGCAATATCATTATAAGAATTAAACAAAGTACAATTTTCAGCAGCATTTTCAAACAATTTATTGCGAATATCAGTGTACTGGGGGCAATGCAATAATACGTGCATCTCATCTTCGATGCCATTATTACAAATAGGACATACTCTATCGATAACATTTAGTCTTTCGTATCTGTCAATTTCCAATCTGATTGGTACAGCACCACATCTAAATTTAGCCAATGCTGATCTAGCGATAAGACATAATTTTATTAACATAGTGATCCTGTTCAAAATCAAACTTAAATTTCTGATATAACCTTAACTTGTTTCTACCATCACCAGATTTATTAAATATACAATGAACTGATCTTGTCCATTCATCTATCAATACATCCATTGCATTCTTCACAATTGTATCAACAACTAGATTTTTATTCAGTGGTAATGTACAGTCACTAAAATCTACCAAATTTTATAAAGAGGTTTTTAATCCTTAAATGCCAGTTGATACAATTTCTACTTGCAAGGTTATAACAGTATTTTGATATCTTGAAATTTACTCTGTTTTGATCCATATTTGACAATTTACACCAAAAGTTACCAACACATATCCAAACCATATCACTGGCTACAGCAGAGCTTGGAGTGTATTTTCCTGTACCTAAGAAAAATCGAATAGCGCAATTTTCCACAGCTTCTTTACAAGAGAATTTCATAGTCCCCAAATGGCAGCACCATATGCTATAACTTGCCACACCATTGAGTCATAAAGCTTTTTATATACATGATGAGTCATGCCACCTAAAAGCTTAAAATTTGCAATTAAAACACCCGAACGCTCTACTAGCAGCCTGTGATACAAATTTGGCAGTAAAATTAAAATTCAAATGTTCAGTAAGAACCAAGCCAAGATAGGATAGACACATTTATCTACAATATCCAATCTAGCATTATCACATGAAAATTGAAAATCTGTCTTACTAGTAGAAACGTTTCTAAAATGAACAATATTACTTTTCTTATCATTTATAGTCATCTTATTTTCATTACACCAATTTGATAGGCAATTTAACATTTCTTGGAGGTCACGTTCATTAGAGGCTAATAATACTATATCATCAGCAAAAAGTAAAATTGCCAATTTTTCACCATCTTCTATGTCAATACCCATTCCCAAAGCCTTAATTTTGATAGCTTTATCATTGATAAAATAATTCAACAATATTGGAGATAAAATACACCCCTGTCTTAAACCAAAATTCACATTGAACCAATCAGAAAAGTTATCATTTACTTTCACACAACAAAAAACATTACTATAAATTGACTGTATAGCATTGTACATCTTTCCTTTAACACCAATATTGTTAAGTTCTAAAATCTATAAAGGCTGCAAATGTGGATTGTCTTTCCTTTATACGTGATTCAATGATAGAGGAAAGAGATGGTATATGATCAACCGTCCTACGCTTCTTTCGAAAGCCATTTTTTTCATCTACAATTTTCTCATTTTCATCAAGCCACATTGACAGCCTTTCATTAAGTATAAATCAATACAATTTATACATGGTTGATGATAGATTTATCCCTCTTTAATTCATTGGTTGTCGTAGACATACCACACCTGGCTAAGGTATTGGGTTTAACACACCTTTACCCCAATCTGACGGTGTCTTTCCAGATTGATAACATACATTAAAAAGTATGTGCAAAAAAGAGATGGCAATATCATTATTGAACACTTCATATGGAATATTGTCAAAACCCTGGAGCTTTGTTTCTCTTACTTTTTTCAACTGCTTTTATAACTTCTAAAACAGAAATGTTATTTTCAAAAGTACTCTCTGAAGTATCATTATTTGGAGTGTAACAAAAATTTGTACATTAATCACCATTCAAAAGGTTACTAAAGGTACATTTCCAATGATTTAAAACTTTATACGTATCATTTTCTATAGACCCTTCATCTTTTACATACTCAATGGGTATCTTGTTAATTTTCTTACTAGCTACCCCATTTTTACCTATGCTTTTCCAAAATTTATCGGGATCAGTTTTAACTGATTGAAGTAAATCATGTTGTAATGTAAACCAATATTGTCGTTTGCATTTTTGAACAGCGTTATCAAATGTTTTACGTTTATTACAGTATAAAGTTTTAAAAGCTGATTTATTTGCTTTACCACATGCTTTTACTCATTGTTTCTCATACTAACAAACATTATTCCACAAATCGGTAAGGCTATCATTCCACCAAGGTTTATATGCCCTTCTACGTTTATTATTCGAGAAACTTACAGATACTAGCCTTTTGTGAGGTATTTTATTATACATTTCATCTTTAATCATAGAACACAATGATGTGTAAGCATCATCAATATTTTCTTGTGTTCGGAACCCTTGTTCCAGTGAGCTTACTGTTTCTTAAAGGTTTTTACATACTTTACCAGAAAAAAGGTCTGATGGAAAGTTTTTTACTTGAAACCGGACACTACTTGCACTAGACCGTACTCAAACGAATCAGATTGTTACAAAGACCATTTTCAAAATAATACACACATGTTAGTACTGAGTGGTCTGGGACACCTAAATAATCGTGTACACCTGCTGTTTGTATCAGTTCACGGGACCGTATAACTGTAAAATCGCTGTACATATGTAAAAAATCAGGGCACACAAGACAGTAGTATACAACAGAAAGTCCCTGTGGTCGAGTAAATGTAAAATCATTTTTCACACAATTTCTTCCATTCATAATAGCAAAATTCACATCAACTAAGAAATCAACAAGCATTTCACCATAGCTATTACAAGTATAGTCTACTGCATTTCGTTCTGGTAAATCATCTATACCTCCAATAAAATCAGACAAATTTCCACATCGACCGTTAAAATCACCAAAAATACAGATTTCACCTTTATTTTGATATTCATAAATACTAGTAAGTAATTCATCAAAGAAACAATTAGCATCAATGTGTCTAGTCAACGATTTAGGTTGTAAATAACACACACAACAGTAAAAACTATCATTTGTGCCTTTGTGATCAAGACAAATTCATAATATACCTTCAAAAGAATTATCAACTATTGAAACATGATAGTCTATAGGTAGTTCTTCTTTAACAAATATTCCCACACCCCCAGAACATGTCCAAGCATTTATGTGAATATCAGTTCTATTATTACCGTACCATTTATAACCAGTCATGTCAATATTATCGTTACTTCTCAACTGGGTGTCTGCAATACCCATAATGTCTAAGTCCAGAATACTGATACATGCTTCCCACAATTTAAAATTATCAGAGTTAAAATCATTTTAAAAGAATTAACGTTCAAAAATCCAATTTTCCATCAACGATGGCCTCTCTGACCACGACTCTGTATTGTCCACCTCTATTTCCTCTGTTACCGCCCCTACAAAAACTCACGTCAAAAATGCCCATTTTAATCTTTAAAAAGTGAGTTTTAGGTGCTAATTAAACTTAATGATTAAACTGGCCGTACAGCTTGTATTATGTGTCAAAATCTAATTCATAGTCCTTTGTTCATCGCCTCTTGTTTAAAATATGTTAGTTATGAGTAAAATTTCCAAATTATTTCGCACGTATTGACCTGTTTATTTCTGGTCTTTATCATTGCCATACATAATTACCAATTATAATGCAAATTGCAAACAATTGCCTCGGCTAACAAATTTGTGCCCGATTGTTTGAATGTTCTGGAGTTCTTGTGATAACTCTGAAGCTGTCCTGGAGTTCTTATGATAACTTTTGTTACTGCAAGTGTGTTTCTTGCGCTAAATCACGGCACATTTTAGCGTTGTTATTATTCAATAAGGTAGTAAATAATTATGAAATATAGTACGCTCAACCGTTGAACAGAAATGTGGATATAATGTTAGTCTTGAGTGTCTGCAAAGGATTAACAGGTGAAAGGCTAATCATCTACGGTCACCGATATTCAGCAGTCGCAAAAAATGCCTCTAAGCTTACACGTTGTTCTCAGTTACACATGTTGTAAGCAACCACCTTTCTAAAGCATACAATATATATTTGTGCTTCCCTTATCTAAGGGCTAAGTAATTTGTATCATTTCATACCATAATAAACAAGTATATAACCAGAATTTTCTCCACATCTATGTCTCCAAAAAGTACGATACATAATAAAAACTCAACTGCGGTTGGCTCTAACTACCGATCTCTCGACCATATTTGCACCCCCTCCGGGTTCGAGCGAACTAAGTTTGACTACATATTTTTGTTATCAATAACAGATAAAGTAGCAGAATTTCATCCACTAAAATTACATAGGGGAAATACCCATCAAACATTGGCAGAAAAATTTACATTTGCAAGTTAAAATGACAACGTACATCTGGATAAGTATTTTAAAGCAAATCACAAAGTAGAGTGATGCTACAGATATGACATCCTATTTGAGTTTATCTTGACTTTGATAAGCAAAACTTTTTCGCACTTTAGGTCACGTGATGCTTAAGTGGACATAACATTAGAAGATTAGAAGAGTATATATTAGATGGTATTATATCCCAAATCTTTGCACCATTGTACCAAAAAGTCCTTTATAATGCACTTTATTTTTAAACTTACACAGTATGGTATTAATGGTAATATATTAAATTGGACTATCGACTACCTCTCTGAAAGAAAACAGTCCGTCTTTGAAGGTTCAGACCTATCCGAAACACTTGACATCTCTGCGGGCGTACCCCTGGGATCGGCCCTTGGGCCTCTTTTATTTCTCATCTATGATAATGATATTGCCGAAAATTTGATTAGCATAACACGTCTTTTCGCAGATGACAGGTCATTGGCCATTTCATCCAATGACAGGCGTTACATAGAATCTACTTTAAATCACGATCTCGAAATTATCGATGAATGGTCCAAACATTGGCTAATAAGTTTAAATCCCAATAAAACGGAGGTTATGTTTTTTCATCAACTACATCCGACAAGCCTCCTCTTCTTTTTAATGATAATGTTCTTGATTTTGTAGATCATCACAAACATTTAAGTATAACTTTTTCAACAGATTTAAAATGGCATCAGCATATTGGTAACATTACTACGAGGGCTGTCCGGAAAGTTCGTAGACAAGGCTTTGTAATTATTATAAGCAATCATACCAATATGATGATTGAATATTTTACTAAAGTATTTATCTGCTACATATTTTTAAATGAAAAAAAAAAAAAAACATGATAAAAGTAATATTCACAAAGCGCCGATCACCATGGCAACATGATCAACGAATCACGGAGCACTTTGATTTCATGACGATATCTCCTCGAATAATAAGTTGCTAAAAGTTGTAATTTTAACGCAAACTCTCATTTAAATTATGTGCCATCATAGGATACTATTACATAATATTTCTTAAAGAAAATCCTAAGTTCAAAGAGAGATAAATCTGTAAATATTGTTTCAAGAGTTATGAACATTGTCACATAAAATGTAATGGATGATAAGGAATAAGTATTTGAAGTTTGAGGTAGATATCTTTAAAACTAAAAAAGTTATAGTAAAAAAATAACATTTTTCTTGTAAAAAAATCTAAGTTTATGGGGAGATAATTCTTACACTATTGGTGCTAGAGTTATGAACCTTGTCACATAACATGTGGTTAATGATCAGGTACATATTTGAAGTATGAAGTTGATCCCTTAAGAAATAAATAAGTAACAGTAAAATATAATATTTTTTTAGGAAAATTCTAAGTTCAAGGGGAGAAAAATCTGAAAATATTGGTGCTAGAGTTATGAACCTTGTCACATAAGATGGGAATGATGATAAGGTACATATATTTGAAGTATGAGGTTGATCCCGTAAGAAATAAAGAAGTAACAGTAAAAAATAGTAATTTTTAAGGAAAATTCTAAGTTCAAGGGGAGATAAATCTATAAATATTGTTGCTAGAGTTATGAACCTTGTCACATAAGATGTGGTTGATGAAATATAACACATATTTGAAGTATGAAGTTCATCACTTAAGAAATAAAGTAACAGTAAAAAATAGTATTTTTTAAGGAAAATTCTAAGTTCAAGGGGAGATAAATATGAAATTATTGATTCTAGAGTTATGATCCTTGTCACATAAGATGTGGTTGATGATAAGGAACATATATTTGAAGTTTGAACTTGATACCTTAAGAAATGACAAATTTATAGTGAAAAATATTTTATTGCACCAAAACTTTTATCTGAAATCTGGACGCGGACACGGACGCCGGGGCGAGTAGGACAGCTCTCCATATACTTCGTATAGTCGAGTTAAAAAAAAAATTAACTATAAAATATTAAAGGCAACTTATGTTTAAATGCAAAACAAGATTAAGAGGCGGTGATGTCAGGCTATCGTATAAGAAATGCTTCAGACGGCCAAAAGTAGCATGGCCGGATTATGTTGATTGCGTTACAACAATCTTTGAAAAAGGCAGACATCTCACACACTGTATGGGAACCAGTGACATCTTTGTTTTTAAATAATAATTTTGTACAGGGTACGTATTGTTATACAATAAAAATGAAGAAGTATATGAACTTTCCGGACATCCCTCGTACATCAGCCTCTAAAGTTTTGAGTCCCATGCGTGCACTAAAATTGAAACTTAAACTCTTAGTTTTAAATAAAATCTTCATTTCATACATGTATGCGTTTAATATTAGTATATGCCTCCGTTTTTTTTTTTGGACGGATGTACAGTATACGAAAAACAATCACTTGAAGAACTTCAGTATCTTACCAGGTCGGTATCGATCAATTCGCTTATAAAAGAAGTTGGGTGGGTTTCCCTCTCAGATAGGCGTAAAATACAAAAATTAGTTACGGTTTTTAAAGCTAAAAATGGTCTTCTGAAAACATATTTCCATCGCTAGTTTCAGTAACAACAAATTACTCGTTAAGAAACAAAAACAATTACATTACCATAGCTAGGCGCACCGAAACGTTCAACAAATCATTTATACAATCTGCTACTGAATTATGGAACGCATTAGACACCGAAATTCGCGAAAATAATTCATTGTATAGAATGAAAGAAAAGTTTAAAGCCACCGTAGTACCTAAACACTTTTTGTTTGGCATAAGATATTTGTCAGTTCTACAAGCTCGATTAAGGAACAAATGTTAGAAACTTACACGTTGACCTTTTCAAAAATCACTTGAGAAAAAGCCCGACTTGTATATGTGGGAACCTTTGTGAGGATGCCGAGCACTATTTATTTTGCTTTCCATTATTTAAACCTTAGAGACTCATACTCTTCGCAGAAACCAGAATTTTTCATCAGCTTAATGTTGAGCTATTACTGTGGTGTAGCAATTCGTTAGATGTTAACAATAATGAATAAATATTTGCGGCTGTCCAAAAATTTATCAAAACTACTGACCGTTTTCGAAAACACCTGATATTTTTGTAAAACGGCCGATTGTATTAATCTTAATAGCCATATACCACAAATAATTGACAATCACATTTATGATGGACGTTTATTCCCTTTGACGAATAATGCTAAATGCTGGATCCTTAACCTTGTCGTTATTATATAAATAGATAAATATACATTTTTTCTGTCTTACTTACTTCTTACATTGTTTTAATCTTTTTGATGTTAATCTGTCTTTATCTTTTTTCTTTGGTCGCTTTATATGTATACATGTTGCACTTTCTCATATAAATGCCATCAATGTTGATTTATATATTTTTTTCAGGTGAGGGCCGAAAGAACTTGGGGCCCAACCCTTTTGCTATTTGTAATTTCGAAATCAATTTGTTTCTCTGTATATTACAAGTATATAGATATATTAGCAATAAAATATGATTAAACCAAATGTGTTGATGACGTCATCAGTACACGGCGTCCCGACAACGTCATTATCTTAATTTTGTACTGCTGTAGTTTCATTAATATACCTGACTTGTTTTCGTATTTACAAGACTGTTTTAATTTTTAAATGAACACTCCTCGTATAAAGGGTAGAGAAATCATAAATACTTTTGAAGCTTGAGCATTCTTAATTTTAAAAATTTCTAAAATTTCACTTGAATTTTTAAAAAACCAAAACAGATGTTTGCCCGTATTTTCATAAACTGTTCCATAATATCTAATGACAAGTGCCTTAATGGCAGTGAAACAAGAAGTCAATAAAATAGAAAGATTACTGGTAGTACAAGATGTAGCGGGTTTTATATGGATGTTTATGTTTATTTTGGAATACAGTACATTATAGGAAGTTTAAGCTTTTTCTCATTAACACCCCAGTTACACAGAGCCATCGGTGATTGATCGGTAGTTCTTTTAGCCAAATTATGGTGTGAACCGATGACAACGTATTTAACACCGATATCACCTATTGGTCACCTATTATCCACCTATCAACTGCTATTGGGGAAAGATAAGTTTTATCGGTGAAAAATTAACGATTGGGATTTTTAAAGATGTTTAAAATTCTCGATCGGTGAAATTATTTTACAAATAACCGATTGACAACCTGTCTACAACCGATATCACCGATGGGCCATCGATAAGCAACCGATCAACTTATACCACCGACAGAAAGAAGTGCGAAGTAAAATGTGGGATTTCGTCGGTTTTGATCGGTGGTTAATAGGATCAATTGATTGTCGCCATCGTGTCATCGGTGGGTTTAAATTTGTAAGTTGCCAATCGGTATTCATTAGTACTCATCGGCTGTTGATCGGTTGCCGGACGCGTTTGATCGGTGACCAGTCTGATGTCGTGATTGGTCAATCGGTGGCTAGTCGGAGACAGGGCTGCGTTCGATTGTGGTGATGGCGGGTGCTGCTCGGTATTATATAGGTCTTCGCCAGTAGTTTTGCTCCGGGTTTCTGCAGTAGTTTAATCCACGTCACATTAGACTGAGATTTTCAGACAATTCTGTGAGACGTTTTGTTGTTTTATTTTCAGGGGAAGAGCTTGTGGCCACGGTTCCAGGTGTACAGTTGGTGCTACAGATGGAAGCGGTAGTGGCGGATCCAAGCAGCAGCATTTCCCAGAGAACTGCTCAAGGGAGGTCCTTGGACCTCCTATGATCAGTGGAAATGACTCTACAGTGGTTGGCAAAGAATCCTGTGATTCTGTTCACGATGATGCCTCTGATGGTCATGACAGTGCGGATGATGGAGAGACACAGGACGGTGGCAACCTTGCAGGAGATACGCAGGAAGACGACCCTCAGAACACCCAGCCCAAGTCCAAGACCAAAAAGCCCAGGAATAGCATAGTGTTAGTAGCAATACATGCACTGTAGTAATATTTAAATAAATTTAAGAAAAAATCAAAACTGATTCGTTGTAATTAATTTTAAAAAAATATGTCAACCCCTACCATTTTCTCATTCATGTTTTAGCTCGTGGTTTACTGAATCATTCCATTTAAGAAATTATGTCCAGCCCGTGGGGAGATATGACAGAAAATGCATATTTTCTCATCCTATGTAATTATTTTCAAATGCTTTGTTTGTTGTGTACTTTCAGTATCATCCCCGGGAAAGATCAGGACAAGATTCGTCAGTTCTTGTTAGCCAATGACTTCCTGTACAACAAACCGGGACCAATGGGGGGTTTCCCAAAAATTCCAGTGAAAAGGAAGTGGGGGGAGCTGAGCAACTCATAGACCGGATGCCAAGGAAAATTAAAAACAATTTTACCCCGGTCCAAAAGGCCCAAAAACCCTATCTGGGAGTGGTTTTTGAAGGGGAGGGAGTCACCGACAAGGCCAGGAGACTGTGGGAACGTTTCCAGTTTCTCCTTCCGAACATAGGTAAAGAGAAGTCCCGAACTGTTCGCAGCGTAAGTTAAACAAATTCTTTTCATTACACGTCATTTTATATTCTAAACATTATTTTAACGTGTACATTTTTTATTTCACTTTTTTTAGTTTCCAACATTGTTTTTAAAAATGTCCATAACTCTAAGAAAAATTTTCTTAAATTTATGTTTTACAGATGAAGCAGAAAAGAGCAGCCAGACTTCACGTCCAACTTTCTGACCTTGATGACGACGACCAGACTAACCGAGTTGCCCCCACCCAAGAAACCGAAAAGGTCGTTTCTGCAGCTGATGCCTCGTTAGAGGGACCAGATGTTACTCCTCCCATCTCTACGTTAGAGGGACCAGATGTTACTCCATCTGTATCTACGTTAGAGGGACCAGATGTTACTCATCCTATCTCTACGTTAGAGGGACAAGATGTTACTCCTCCTATCTCTGCGTCTTCAGACCATGCCCCAAACACGCGACCTCCACTTGTGCTTGACCCCAAGAGAGCCAAGGTAGTCGATACATCGCCTAATGAGGGTATCCAGGCTCTTGTTTGTTGTAGTCAGCAGCTGCTGGTGGCAGGAGACAAGTTGGCAAGGTACCTCCGACCATAGCACACCGCCCAGGAGCGTCAGAGGCAACACTTTGCTGAGACGAGTGCAAACATTCTTAGACAGCTGCCTGAGGACCTGTTCATGGAGGCATCAGACCGCATTTGGACTGTTTTGCAAGATGTCCAGCGAAATGCCCATACTCGCAGTGACACTTAAGCTCCGCCCTAAAACCAAGCTCCAGTTGCAGGCAGTAGCAGGTCATACCAGCAACCACAGTGGCAGCCTGACCCCTCACAGTGGACCAGCAACCCACCTCCAGCCACACGTACTTTAAAGTCAGAAATACTAGAAATATGGCTGCTATAACGAAACAAAGGTTTTAGAATAAGCATCAGTACTATTAAGTTCATTTTGCAAAATCAATATATAATGAATACGTCATACAATGATTATGTTATTGGCCTGTTAGCCGGAACTTAAACGAATTTATTATGAAACGCTAATATGTTCTTCCTAAGATGTCGTAAAGTAAGTCTAAGTTTAGATGGTAAATGACGTTTATTCTTACGATAAAATTCGATACGTGATTCTATGATGGGCGATAGCGTCTATTTTAAACCGCGAGAAATTTTACCGTCAGTTTATAACATGTCGCAGGCAACTTTTGATCCGCGTCATTTTATGTCATTTTTTTTAAATGTCGCGACTTATAGAAACTCTTCGTAAAACATCGACTTTTATGAAGGAAACCACGACATTTTCTGTCTACATAGTAGACTTAGTCATGCAAACATATGCCTACTTTAGGTAGCCGATTACTGTTTCTTGCTGTTTCCAAGAACTGTTATAATATATCGAAGTTTATTAATTCCCCGCGACATTTTGTACAATTTCTGCAGAAATTTCGTTGATTTATAAGTTGCCCACGACAATTCATGATATAACGTTAAGTTCTCGCCGCAGCCGAACACCATATGATTCAATGATATTAAATATATTTTGTTTTTTTAAGTGCATCATTTTCATTATTTTGCGATGGCACCTATTAACAGATAAGTCTTCGACCGATTCAGCCATCTGACTACGACAAGCATTAAAATCAATATCAGATGGAATTCTATATTTTGGTCCTTTAAATTACGGATTCTCTTGTCGTTTATCATATCAACATTAGTTACCAGTGATAATATGGCCAAAATCAAAATTACAGAATTTAGAACTTTTGCAATCTCAGCTCGTTGGTGTATGAGTCTCTACGTCTATGTCGGAGACAATTTTGTTGTAAGTGAATATGATATTTCTAACAGGTTATTAATATTTATAGCAAATTATTGGAATCTCAGAGTTTTTGAAATATTTAGGAATTGAGTCAGTTATGCGTTTATCGCGACAAATACTAGGTGAATCGATGAAATCAATACCTTTATTTAGAAAAGTAACTTTTAGAAAGCGTCCGTTATGTTCAGCGGTGGTGTCAATCTCCTACGCAGTGATCTCCCCTTATCAGTACAGAGCATTCGGAACTGCCTCGGCTATAATCTATAATAACCCTTATCCGAAGACTGACGGAAAGGGCCGATTAGTTGCGATTGAGTACAGAGATCACTGCCATCACAAACATTGAAATATCAATATTTGGATATTTATATTTTTTAGCTTTTTAATTTATTTTTCATTATTTTGTATACTTTTGATTATTTTTTGATAAAATATAACGGACGTAGGTACAAAAAGTTAAAAATAAAAGAGAAAGAGAGAAAAATGACGTAAGATTTTCTATGTAACGGTCGATATTTACATTTGAATTTCGACGTTACGTCATGTGACTTTCATCATCATGTGACGTCTGTGAAGGCAGTGATTACAATTTTCCTCAGTGTGAGGAGTTTGCGGTGGTGTCGATATGAGGTGTTAAAATGCTTTGTAAAACTTTGTAAAAGGTGAGCTGCAGTACATATATATGGCGGCTGATTTGGAACACTTTTGTGAGTCGTGTTTGCCGCTAGCGACTGCACAACAAAGCGTCAAACGGAGCATTGTCACACTGTCGTCTTGTCGCTAACGAAGCATGCTTAACGAACGACGCGAATCGTGCGGCGTATAGTCACAATGACACATTGTCGGACGGATTAAATCGAAGGATTGGCTATTTGTATATATGTAAGCCAAGCAACAGGGCGAAATCGCAACAACGCGCCGCAGGACAAGGCGCCGTTTGGTTGTGTTTCGTTAGCGTCAGGACGACAAGACGATAGTGCGACAACGCACCGTTTGGGGCATTTTGCTAGCGACAAAGGGCAAGAAAGAAAAATTGGGGAACGATTTTAGGGTTTTGTCGCTATCGTAAAAAGCAAAGCCCCCCAAATTTTTATAAAAAAAACCCCCCTATATAGGGAATCATTTGAATAATAAAGTTTTTCACCCTTTTTGCTTTTTCGTGTAAAGTTTTTAGAGACCGACAAGAAAGAGAGGTTACATGTGTTTACATAGCATTTCTACCCGAACTAGTCAAAATGTTTTTTAAATCGTTAACAAACATAGTAATGTTTTATTAACGTTGGATGTAATTATATTTACGTATTCCATGGGATCGAGTTTTTGTTTCCGTATGTTAAAAATAGGAAAATATCAATACAAGGATCTTTAGAAATATTATCTTGTTGATAGATATTGTCCTTCAGGCCAAGCGGAAAAGAACTCAAACATAGTGATATTATTTTTGTTGTTTTTGTCATATTTAAAGTCAACATTTCATGCTTTTCAGTTTTAAAGAAACACAAATAACTTTCAGTTTCGAGTAACGTTCAGAGAAGGCCACATAAAAAGATTTGTAACACTACATGCATTACAGGAACAACGATTTACACAGACTATCAACAACACCCAGCACAGACTATCAACAACATCCAGCACAGACTATCAACAACACCCTGTAAATACTATCAACAACACCCAGCACAGACTATCAACGACACCAAGCACAGACTATCAACAACATCCAGCACAGACTATCAACAATATCCTGTGAAGACTATCAACAACACCCAGCACAGACTATCAACAACATCCAGCACAGACTATTAACAATTTCCAGCACAGGCTATCAACAATATCCAGCACAGACTATCAACAACACCCAGCACAGACTATCAACAACATCCAGCACAGACTATTAACAACATCCAGCACAGACTATCAACAACATCCAGCACAGAGCTATTAACAATTTCCAGCACAGGCGCTATCAACAACACCCAGCACAGACTATCAACAACACCCAGCACAGACTATCAACAACATCCAGCACAGACTATTAACAACGTCCAGCATAGACTATCAACAACATCCAGCACAGGACTATTAACAACATCCACACAGACTATCAAACAACATCCAGCACAGACTATTAACAATTTCCAGCACAGGCTATCAACAATATCCAGCACAGACTATCAACAACACCCAGCACAGACTATCAACAAACATCCAGCACAGACTATCAACAACGTCCAGCATAGACTATCAACAACATCCAGCACAGACTATCAACAATATCCTGTAAAGACTATCAACAACATCCAGCACAGACTATCAACAACATCCTGTAAAGGCTATCAACAATATCCAGTAAAGACTATCAACAACACTAAGCACATACTATCAACAACATCAAGCACAGACTATCAACAATATCCTGTAAAGACTATCAACAACATCCAGTAAAGACTATCAACAACATCCAGCACAGACTATCAACAACATCCAGTAAAGACTATCAACATCATCCAGCACAGACTATCAACAACATCCTGTAAAGGCTATCAACAATATCTAGTAAAGACTATCAACAACACTAAGTACATACTATCAACAACACTAAGCACAGACTATCAACAACATCCAGCACAGACTATCAACAACACTAAGCACAGACTATCAACAACATCCACCACAGACTATCAACAACACTTAGCACAGACTATCAACAACATCCAGCACAGACTATCAACAACACCCAGCACATACTTTTAACAACATCCAACACAGACTATTAACAATATCCAGCACAGACTATTTACAACATCCTGTAAAGACTATCAACAACACCCAGCACAGACTATCAACAATATCCTGTAAAGACTATCAACAACACCCAGTAAAGACTATCAACAATATCCAGCATATTACTATCAACAACATCCAGCACATACTATCAACATCACCCAGCACAGACTATCAACAACATCCAGCACAGACTATCAACAACATCCAGAAAAGACTATCAACAACATCCAGCACAGACTATCAACAATATCCTGTAAAGACTATCAACAACATCCAGTAAAGACTATCAACAACATCCAGCACAGACTATCACAACATCCAGTAAAGACTATCAGCAACATCAGCAAACAGACTATCAACAATATCCAGCAGAGACTATCAACAACACCCTGTAAAGACTATCAACAACATTAAGCACAGACTATCAACAACACCCAGCACAGACTATCACAAACACCCAGCACAGACTATCAACAACATCCAGCACAGACTATCAACAACGTCCAGCATAGACTATCAACAACATCCAGCAAGACTATCAACAATATCCTGTAAAGACTATCAACAACATCCAGTACAGACTATCAACCAACATCCTGTAAAGACTATCAACAATATCCAGTAAAGACTATCAACAACACTAAGCACAGACTATCAACAACATCCAGCACAGACTATTAACAACATCCTGTAAAGATTATCAAAAACATCCTGTAAAGACTATCAACAATATCCAGCACATACTATCAACAACACTTAGCACAGACTATCAACAACATCCAGCACAGACTATCAACAACACCCAACACAGACTATCAACAACACTAAGCACAGACTATCAACAACACCCAACACAGACTATCAACAACACTAAGCACATACTATCAACAACATCCAGCACAGACTATCAACAGCACCCAACACAGACTATCAACAACACTAAGCACAGACTATCAACAACACCCAGCACAGCCTATCAACAACACCCTGTAAAGACTATCAACAACACTAAGCACAGACTATTAACAACATCCAGCAGAGACTATCAACAATATCCAGCACAGGCTATCAACAGCATTCAGTAAAGACTATCAACAACACCCAACACAGACTATCAACAATATCCAGCACAGACTATCAACAACACCCAGCACAGACTTTCAACAACATCCTGTAAAGACTATCAACAACATCCATTTTTAATCATTGGTAACATGGTAAGCCCACTTACGTGATGATTTCTGGTATGCAAACATTATATGTTATTTTGGTTTTGGAGTGATATATGTGGATATATTACCTGTTAAGATTTTATATCACCCGAGCCGTTAGGCGAGGGTGATATTTTATATTGGCAGGTAATATATCCACATATATCACTCCAAAACCAAAATAATAATTTTATTACCCTTCCCCCGCCGAGTTTAGACGATTTTTTAAATAATCATTGCTGTTTCAAATGAAACGTCAAAATAAGATTCCCCTTTAGGATACCTCTTCGTCACAACATGACGTCACATAAATACATGACGTATTTTCCCGTACCTTACAAAAGAAAACAAGAGAAAAGGAGTAGTCTATTGAACGCACTTTTTTTAATTAATATCAAGCTTTCCACAAGGTCCATATTTGTTTTCGATACTGATGGTTATATTATCATAAACTCTACTTTGGTAAATATTTATCATTTGACTGTTAAAAAGTGCTTTTAAATCGGAATTTACACCGCGTAAAATCGAACCGTACGCGCATCTCTCCGCGCATGTTGTTTACAACGTTTGGGTACAAACGGGAAATTTAGTGTGTATATTACCCGTCTGGCTCGGTTATATCAATTTCTTTCGGGTGATATCCTATCAAAAAGGCGGAAAAAATCTGGAAGGGTAATAAATAGATATGTAAGCTTTACTTCAGCAGCATTATTTTATTAAGAAAGAGCGTTAGTATGACGTCAAAGCGACCTTATCGGCGGCGGCTTACAAATAAAACGGCCTGTTTTTTTATCAATTCTCATTCGATTTTCTTCATTTAAATTTTATAATGTTCAGTAGACGTATGCCTTTAAATTGATGTCTTTATTTTAACTTTGCTGAATATACTGCGATTCTACGGCTAATTTCTCTCCATTTTGACGTACACATCTGCTGAAAATACCGCCCGTCATCGCAATACCAATGTGAAATTAAAAATATTCTATAACGTGAATTTTGTTATAATTCTATAACTATCTTTAGTATTAAAGACCACATTGATTAGCAAAGCAGTGAACACTTCTTTCCCAGAAGAAAACTCAGTTATTTCTGAAAAAGAATTAATTTCGCATATATTGTCAACCTTACTAGGTCTAGTACTAATATTAAATCCTATGGAAAATGGCCCCTAAGTTGCCCTATCCATCCGTGAAAGGTGACAAAGGGACCATACGTTTCCCTATCCACCTGAAGTGACCTTCCTGGAAAAAAATCACAGGCAAACCAGTATTTTCAGATTTATCTCCCCTTGAACTTAGAATTTTCCTTAAAAAATACTATTTTTTATTGTAACTTTTTTATTTCGTAAGGGATCAACCTCATACTTCAAATATATGTACCTTATCATCATCCACATGTAATGTGACAAAGTTCATAACTCTAGCACCAATATTGCTAGAATTATCTCCCCATAAACTTAGATTTTTTACTAGAAAAATGTTATTTTTTACTATAACTTTTTTAGTTTTAAAGGTATCTAACTCAAACTTCAAATACTTATTCCTTATCATCAATTACATTTTATGTGACAATGTTCATAACTCTTGAAGCATTATTTACAGATTTATCTCTCTTTGAACTTAGGATTTTCTTTAAGAAATATTATAACTTCTTTACTTTTAAGGTATCTACTTCAAACTTCAAATATATATTTCTTATCA
This sequence comes from Ruditapes philippinarum, assembly GCF_026571515.1. NCBI lineage: Eukaryota > Metazoa > Mollusca > Bivalvia > Venerida > Veneridae > Ruditapes > Ruditapes philippinarum. The sequence goes on along the minus strand of NW_026861157.1, from coordinate 41,754 downwards.
TTATAAAACACATGTTGTGTGACAAGGTTCATAACTCTAGCGTGACTATTTCTAGAATTATTCCCCTTGATCTTGGAATTTATGTTAACAAATGTTATTTTTTTACTATAACTTAAAACATAATTATACATAATTGATTTTTCTTTCATAGTTTTGTCCTCCTTACTGCGTCCAGTATTTTATTAGTCGAGCTTCGCTGTCTCCTGTGGCAGCTCTTGTTAAAATAATTCAATAGTTTAATAGTTATTAAGCGGACACGAAATGTAGACTTTTATCATGAAATGAAGAGCTTTTGACATTTGACCATTAAGTGTGACCTTGACCTTGGGAATACAGCCCAATTATTGCGCTCTGGACATCGTCTCATTATGGTGATTACTTGTGTCATGTTATTTAAAAAAATTCAGTAGTTTATAAATTATGGAGCGGACACGAAATGTAGACTTTTATTATGAAATGAAGAGCTTTTAACATTTGACCTTTAAGTGTGACCTTGACCTTGGGGATATCTACCCAATTATTGCGCTCTGCACGTCGTCTCAGTATGGTGATTACTTGTGCCAATTTATTTCCAAAAAAAATCAGTGGTTTAAAAGTTATGTAGCGGCCACGAAAGTGTTACGGACGGACTGACGGACGAACCGACGGACGGACAGACAGACGGAGGCCATTCATATGCGGAAGGTGGTTAAAAAGTGGTCATACAATATATTAGATTAAACTGACGCATTGCTGAAGTTCAATTATTTCATTGAAATATTCCACCGCTAAAATAAATCAGGATTTTTTATTTAAAGAAGAAACATCGTTACAGCGATACATAAATTTTCATTTAGCTTATGAGAATTCCAGAAAAGGTATTCCAGCAAATTTGTTGTTGAAACAAAGTCCCAGTTTCTTGAGAACATTTGATCCAGACTCGTTCTCCTTTGGCTACATACGTAATTGCTTCAGCGCTGTTACTCCTAAAAGTATCATAATCCCTAAAAAATCCCCTCTTTACCTCACGACCCTCTACCATGAACGTGTAATAGAAAAAATTACTGCTCCCGCTAGTAATACATAGCTGTATCGCAAATAAGTAATATCCAGCCACTGGTGCGGTAAACATGCCGGTCCTGTTGTCGTAGCCATTTCCTTTATTTGTCACAATCGTCTTAAAGAAAAGAGTCTGCCCACCAGTGTATGTTGTAGAATTTAAATCTTTACTCTCGAATGCAATCGTTTCATCTTCAAGACAGAAGGAAGACATTTATTGCTGTGTCATGTTCTCCAGAAGACGAACATTTTAATTTTTGTTATTTGAACTTGAAAGAGTAAGTATAAAGCCATGCTGATCAGGCTAAATTATAAGGGCTGATCTACTTCATCTCATTTTTATCTTAATAACTTCAAAATTGATAAATGGAAACAGAATACCTTGGACAGCATTATCATTGAAAACTTATGATATTTGGTGTATAACTGTCGCAGTAGTTTTTATGTAATGAATTCCAAATGCTTAAAGCTTTTTTTTTCTTATTTTAAAGAAAGTTGGCAAAAGGAATGCATAAGATTGTGTATTCATATAAAGTTAACGTATATTTTCAATGTTACTTACGACAAGTTTGTATATTACATGTAATTATATCCATCGGCTTTCCTACACATTGCTGACCAAGTTGAGAAGGTGCAGGATTTGTACACATCCTATTTCGGGACTTTAATCCGACACCGCAAGTTACACTACAGGCATCCCATGTACCCCAGTCTGACCACCCACCATCTTAAATAAAGATTATTATAATTATTATAAATTCAAAACTTAAATGTAATATATAAAGTACTAAAATAAGTTGTGAGGTTAAGATGTATTTTGCCGCTGGTCATATACGTTTTTATATTCATAACTCGCAGCAGTTTGTAAAGATTATGTCGTAAATTTCCCTGACTAAGTCACTTTATGTGATGCTGTTTGAACTTCAATTGTCATGTTCCTTCTCAAACTCATTTATATATCATATACAAATGAGAAAAGCAACAACAAAACAACAGGAGAATAAGTTTATTTCTCTGTTTAAAATATGCATAATAACCTTTACTGCGTTAGTAACGCAGTAGAAATATAGCTGTAAATACTAAAAAATCAGTCATTAATCGCACATTATATGTAAAATATTACTTGAAACTTTTTACGTTTCCTTACATCTTAGAACATTTTTCTCAAGTTTGACTTTATTGAAATATTTTGACTCATCCGGAGGCATGTAACTTTAAGAATGGACCGATTTGCATTGAAATAAATTTGCAATTCAAATGTTTTATTCAATACTCTATTTTGTTCTCTGCCAAACAAGTAAATAAAAAAGAAAACACTCCCAAAACGAAAAAATGTAGTTTTATTCACTGAAATTGAAAAGAAATTATGTCTTAAAACAGACACATGCTTACTTACATATTCAATATCAATAGTTTAGGGAGGAGAGGAGGGTTTCGTGACCGAGTTGTTAAGGTCGTTGACTTCAAACCACTTGCCCTCACTGATGTGGGTTCGAATCCCGACTGGGACTTTGGATTCTTTTATGTAAAGAAGCTTTCCAGCTAGCTTATGGAACGTAGGTAGTTCTACTCAGGTGCCTAAAATAATGCGTGGAAGGGCACCTGATGTCTTCCTCCACCAGTAAAGCTGGAACGTCGCCCATATGACCTACATGTATACTGTGTCGAAGTGACGTAAAACCCAATCAAACAAATAAACAATTTTTTTTTTCAAATGTTTTTGAATTATTTGTCAATGGAATAAATTTAAGTTTGGATTTGGAGTTTTCATGACTTCTTCCTCCATGAGATTTCAGCACTTCTACTTAGTGAGATCTACATACCTACAAAGATCTACCTACAAATATTGATACCTTTTATAGTTCTCAAGTTATGTCAAGTTCAAATTGTAAAACTTAACAAAGAGCGATAACTCCAAAATTAGGCAAGGCAGAGTTACGGTCCTTTTGCACTGAACTTTTACATAATGAGATCTATCCCCCTACAAAGATCCTTATTAAAACCCCTTATGGTTTAAGAGTTATGTCCGGGGCAAAATTCAAAGTGTAAAAATAAAGAATACTCCAAAATTAGGTAAGGCATTGTAACGGTACTTTTGCACTGCACATTTGCCCAATAAGATCTATCTACCTACAAAGTGTCTTGTGGTTTCAGACTTATGTCATGGACACAGTTCAAAGTGTAAACATGAACTAAGGGCAATAACTCAATAGTTAGGCAAGGCAGAGTTACAGCTGCACATCTTCTCAATGAGGTCTATCTTACTAAAAAGTTTCTTTTTGATATATCTTGTAGTTTCCGAGTTATATCCTAGACAAAGTGTAAAAATGAACAAAGAGCAATATCTCCAAAATTAAGCAAGGCAGAGTTATGATCTTTTGCAATGAACTTTTACTTAATTAACTGTATCTACCTACAAAATTTGAAGTTGATATCTCTTGCACATTCTGAGTTTTGACCCGGACAATGAATTTTCAACAGACCGACAGACCAACCAACCAATCCACCGACCGACTGACCAACCACCAGCTGACTCAAGTTTACCCCACAAACTTCGTGGGTCGGGGGTATTATGACGGTCATCTGCTTTTTCAAGCATTATTTTGTTATTGGTAGGACAAGCTTTTTGTGGTCAAGGCGACTTATATCAACTAACTTCCAAATCAGTAACGGTCTTTTGCTAGTGAAACCCAACATCAATATTAAATCTAAGGACTGTAGGCATTTGAGTTCTCTAGTTATTGTTCGAGCAAGCTTTTGTGGAAAAACCTCCTTGAACATGACCTTTAATCAACCAACTGCCCTTAAAACCAATACAAGTAATTTACTAGTCATGATCAACCTGCACATCAAATCTAAAGATTGTATGTCACAGCTGTCAAAAAGTTTTTGATTAGACCAGCCATTTGTGACCAAAGCTGTTGTGACATTGCTTTTCGACTAACTGAAATAAAATCAAGATAGGGTCAGCTCTTAGTAGTCATTTCCAACCTCCATACCAAATCTTAGGACTGTAGAACAAAGCGTTCTTAAGTAATGCGCCGGACAACCGACTGAGGGACTAACGTATGGACAGGTTCACGAAGGCTGCTGGAAGAGACATAATAAAGAATACAGAATTTTTCTATCGAATTTAAATTGTTAAAAACAATAACATACTGGCACAAGGTCCTGGCGTACATATCTTGTCATCCATTGAATCACCAAAACAATGGTCACCAAATCTGTCTGGGTAAGGATTTGAACAATTTCTATGTCGTCTTTGAATTCCGATATCACAAGTTACTGGACAAGATTCCCAGTGTGACCACTTACTCCATCCTCCATGAACTGAAAGACAGTAAGAGAGAAATATTGTATATATGTAACACGTTTTCGTGCCAATCAATAATCTCGAATATCGAAAGACATAAACACATAAAAAGCCGCGAAGTACAGCTGTTAGCGTGTATATGAAAAAGTTATTTTAGAAAAGTACATCTATATATAATGAAATTTAGCCATTAAGCACTAAGACAGTGATGTCTAACAAAGATAACGAGGGCTGTTCGAAAAAGAATTGCTTATTGTCCTCTAATTTGTGATCCACGTGGGACACGATAAAAAGCAAAAACATTCCTGTATAGGGTAATTCAATACCTACACAACGTTGTATAAATGTACATGTTAGACTATGTGTCAGACATACAATTTGCCATTTAAATACATGCAGTCATTGATCACTGTAGTAAAAATTGTTTGTAGAAGCGTCGACAAAAAAACTGAAATACGGACTTACATCAAAGCTCGCTCAAAACTGGGTTGCTCTTTGAAGCAGTTGATGTCTGAACTCTCTACTGCTTATGGGCCTTTGTGTGTGTCACAGTTAGGCGATTGAAAAAGAAATTCGAGTTTGGTGTAGAGTGCATCAAAATTACACCAAAATTAGGTAGGCCAAAATCTGAATCTCGTTACGAAATCATTCCAAAATAAAGGATATCATTGAAGGAGATGCCAGATTTACAGCTCGTGATATTGCACGAAAAGTCGGCATATCACTATCAACGGTTCACTTTATTTAGAAGAAGCATTTGAAAGTCAGAAAGATTTCTGCTAGATTGGTGACCGATGAGCAAAAGAGGCAACGGGTAAGGTGGCCAAAAAGCTGCTTCAAATGTTTTCAAAATATGACAAAAAACAGTTTGCCAATGTCGTCACAGGTGATGAAACTTGGGTCCATTATTTTGAGCCCCTCAGAAAAGTTAGCAACAAAATCTGGGCCAATAAACACAACAAACGCCCAATAATTGCCAAACGGTCTTTAAGTGCAAAGAAGGTTTTGTATGCAATTTTCGTCTCTGGTGAAGGAGTCGCAATAAAAGTGCCGGTGAAAAAGGGCAAAAGTATATCTGGGAAATACTACAAAGACGGAGTACTTAAGAAACTGAAAAAGGAATTTTAAGAAACGACGCCATGTCACTGGGTTTAATCATATCCGTCTTCTACATGACAATACCTCCGCAATAGTTTCGGCGTTTTCGAAAAAGGAAAAAGTAACTGTTTTGGCTCACCCCTGTATTCTCCAGACCTTGCCCCATGTGATTTCTTTTTGTTTCCGAAATTAAAAACCTTCCTTGCTGGGCGGAAATACAAGTCCCGACAGGCACTTGGATCTGCCATTCATCAGTACATTATCACTGTGCCCAAATCAGCGTACCGTGACGCCTTCAAGAAGTGGATACATCGGTTGCAACTTTGCATATCTAGCCACGGGGAGTAATTAAAAAAACTTTTGAGCTTACTTGAAATTTGAAGTCTTCAGATAGAAATAAGCAATACATTTCGAACATCCCTCGTATGCTTTACAGCGATGCTTAACAAGATTGTTATAATTACAAACCAGGGAAGATAAAAAAGTATTTTGCTTAGACATAGGTAGTTTAACTATATGTAAACAATCTTTTGAAATAAATCGGAACATTTAATTAATAAGGTGAGATAGAAAAATAAAATAATTAGTAAAATTGCAAGCGCGGCATGTAACTCTATACTGAACAAAAAAGAAACTCCCCTTGTGTTTAAGCGGATATAAAGTATCAGTATATATATATACATGTATCATGATTCTATTGTGTCAATGTTCGGCGTAATCTAAATGTAATCTCAAAGTTGCTATTTTAAATAACAACATTTATATTATGGTATTACCAGTGTTTCAAGCTTTGAAATGTCGTTGTCAGACCAGCGGGAAATTCGTAAAATTATTGTGTTCTGTAAAATATCAAACTTGACGCTTAAGATGATTTACAAAAAGGGAACATTCAGTGAACCGGAAACAGTTTTTGAAATCGAACTTTTCTGACGGTCAGCGCAGCATATATGTTAGCTGTATGCGGTGCAACACTGCACACGCCGAATTACCACGCACCATAGACACTGCGGTATACCTCTAGATATTTAAATTCCGTTGAGATAAATGAAATAGCCATTAGTTTGGAAAATGTCGTTCCCCGTTTAAAGTCGCGAAATGGGATGAAAGACCTCATAATGTCGAGCAATATCCGGGGTACAGTATACCGCAGTGAACAGACAAGGATATCTACTTCACAATTTATTAATAAAGATATTCATACGAGGATACATTCCGTTGTTTTCAAATATTTTACGAATTATAACTGTTTTAAAATGTCTCTGTTGTATACAGGTATAAACATAAAGAAACTAAAATAATCGACACTATCAGGAAAGGACTTATTTTGTAAAGATCAACAGTTTATCTTACCTGGACAAAGTTGTTTCACACATACTTTTTTCTCAATACTGTCTCCTAAACAGTCTAGACCTCCATCAGCTGGTGCCGGGTTCGTACAAGATCTTTTCCTAACTTGGGTGCCATTCTCACACGTGACATCACATTGTGACCAGGTTGTCCAAGCTGCCCAATTTCCATCGACTTTATAGCAAGAAAGTGATATATGCTATTGATTAAAAAGTGCTAAACATATGTAATTGCAGATGATTTAATTTATTAACCAAATTGATATTTTGTACGAGTCACCTAATGCGAATATTGTAGATCACCTTTGTCGATCAATTTGTGGTAAAGATAAGTTAAAAAATAATCAAGTCTCATAATGCGCATCTATAATGGTATCACAACGTAATGAGCAGTGACGTCCAAAACAAACTAAAGTGTTTTCAAAGTAAATCTGCCGATTTACTCATTATAAGGTCGATGTATTATAACCCATTATGTGAAAAATTATGACTATACCATAAGCAGGGGGGGGGGGGGTCGAACGTTTAGCGGTGCGATACCTTTTTAAACGAGGTGAAATGGTGCGATACGGAATAATAACGGAGGAAAGTGACAAATAATGTCGGTAAAAAACCAGTTTGCTTCAAAGTTTTGTTGTAATAATATAGTGCACGCGGAGCGGAAGATATATTTGTATATGATGGTCAAAGTAAAAGAAGCTGTTTCATTGTAAGGAGAACGTTATTGAGGTATTTGCTACTTCAAATGCCACCGGCAATCTGACATACTTATAAAAAGAATACAATAACAGACGTTATGCAACGGATATTTGAAAAGTTATAGCAACAATATGTTTACTATAAATAGCAAAACAAAATACACGAAAAGTTTTGACTATTTATTTCGCATATAATATCTACAATATTGCTGTATTTCTTACTGTACGCATGCTAACTGATCCGATAAATTAATTGTACGCAAACATTTTGGCTCCTTACGATGTGTTTTCATGATCGGCTAATATTTGTTCGCTTCGCATTTTCAATTAGTTACTGGTATGATGAAAAGCAGTTTCATTTAGTGAACAGTTAACTTCATCATACATTATGCGTATGGTCACAGTATTCGAAAATGGATATAAGGACAATTCTAATTCCATGCACTGATGCAGTGAAATTAAGAAGACTATCTAAATCGACACGTGTTTTCTTTTAAGTTATATAGTTTTGGTATACGTGTGTGTGTGAAAAAAAATATAGCTTAGCTCTAGACACAACTTGAAACTGAAGATTGTGGAACGTGTGTGACAGGCCAAATTTAACGAAGGATTCGTTAGACAAGACACACATGGCAGTGCATATATGCCTCCTGTATGTTTTCCCTGATTATTGAAGATCTTGCCTGAGTATAGTCTTAAGTCCATATGTTTGTGAAAATTTATCAGGGAAGAACATGTTCAGCTAAACATTGAGAGAGAAAACCATATACATGTACATGAATAAGATTTTATAATGACTTTATAAGAAATATTTATTAAAAACAGAAACACCAACAAGAGTTTTACATCTATTTCAATATTCAGAAAGTGTAAATAGTGAATGAATTAACATACATGTATGTAACATTTAAATTACAATTTATTGTATTTAAGGAGACCAATCGGAGTTGTAGCATCACGAAATTTAACATCCAAATTGCAAACTATCCAAAATGGATATATTGTACACATTATCTGTCTTGTATTTATGTTCACTATTGTTTGAGATGTTTCTTTGAAATAAATATTATCTTTTTATAATAAGGTTTTTATTAACTTAAATTTAACGAAGGATTCGTTAGACAAGACACACATGGCAGTGCATATATGCCTCCTGTATGTTTTCCCTGATTATTGAAGATCTTGCCTGAGTATAGTCTTAAGTCCATATGTTTGTGAAAATTTATCAGGGAAGAACATGTTCAGCTAAACATTGAGAGAGAAAACCATATACATGTACATGATTAAGATTTTATAATGACTTTATAAGAAATATTTATTAAAAACAGAAACACCAACAAGAGTTTTACATCTATTTCAATATTCAGAAAGTGTAAATAGTGAATGAATTAACATACATGTATGTAACATTTAAATTACAATTTATTGTATTTAAGGAGACCAATCGGAGTTGTAGCATCACGAAATTTAACATCCAAATTGCAAACTATCCAAAATGGATATATTGTACACATTATCTGTCTTGTATTTATGTTCACTATTGTTTGAGATGTTTCTTTGAAATAAATATTATCTTTTTATAATAAGGTTTTTATTAACTTAGTAGCATGGCTTTGGTTTGTCCTAAAACTAACATCAGGTTCATGGATTCTGAAACACTTTATAAAAGTAAAAACAACTTTTGTTAAATATTTAACAATGACATCATAGTTAAAATAACAACAAATTGTTAAATTCTGTGTTAAATTTTGTTGTTAAGCAATTCTGTTGTTCAAACATTGTTAACGTTAAAGTTCTGTTAAATTAACAAAGTGTTGTTAATTTTTTTGTTAAATATCTTTGTTAAAAAATCAGTTGTTCAGAAAAAAATAGCGTTATCTTTTTGTTAAAACATCGGCTTTAACAAAGATTTAACAAGAAAATTAATTCACCTCCATAGGTGAATTAATTTTATTGTTAGTCGCACAAAAAGTTGCTTGTTCCCTTATTTTACCCCTGTCGACTCCAAAACAGTCACTTTTAACATTTTAACGCCATTGGGACATCATTCTCAATTATAAAAAGATTCTAAACAATTTGCACAGGAATTTAAGAAAATCCCATTTACTATCAATAGCCTCAATGTGGTATAAAAGAAATTAATTTTCATAAAATGTCTGAATCTGTTCAATTATCATACTGATAAACAAGTTTTAAAGTAATATAATCAGTATTAAGATCATCTTTTAAATTCATCATAAACAAACCTTTAAGATTTAATTAACTTTCTTGAACTTCACTTAACAAATGTAGTTACCTCATTCTACCTTATTTTGGATCATTAGAGTAACAAGCTGACAAAATATTGTACTGCTAGTGTAAAACCATATATAGGATTGATTACCAAAATCTGACACCACTGGTTCAATGCAGCTTTGTTCAAAAAACCCTCTATTTGGTTGGTTAACTTTTGCCAGTTTTTTGTTTGTTTTGTCAGTTTAAATCTTCACTTTAAATATCTTATTAAAATCATTCAATAACAAGAATAAAGATCAACAAGGCAAAGGCAACGTTCACAGGACCATTGTCTCATATGTTTATTTTTATGTTTTTTGTCTGATGTCAGTTTCGTGCCAAATAATAAAATAATAAATTGTCAAATGTGGTATTACAGTGTGATAATTTGTAGTTACTATATATATATAAAAAGATTATTGTAGTATGTTTACAATACTGTTATCTTATACTGTTGTTTTGGGTATATTGTTATGACAGATTAAATTACTACTATGACGTCATTCCTTTGTTCTGACCGTACTGTATTTTTAATACAGTACAGGTAGGTGTCCAATATTAATGTGTAAGTCCAATATTAATTGTGTAACACAATAATATCAGACAGCGTGACGTGTAGTGAAAGAAGCTTGTATGACCACAGGATTTTGCGGAAAATTCTCCAAATTAAAGAAAAAAGAAAAACAAAAAAAACAAAAAAAAACAAAAAACGATTAAGTAAAATGTAACATCTTATCTCCGAAGTTAACACGAGGAATGATGCAATGTCTTTCCTTCGCCCATTACGCATTTTACATAATTTAACGAAACGAACAATAATTGTTATCTTAATTGCTCATTTAACGAATTATTATCCCAAGCCTACTGTTTTCGATTTTCAAGCTCTTAACATCTTATCACTGTTTGAAAGATAGCGGATATGATTTAATGGGATTGTTTAATTTCTTGTCTAGTGTCCGTTTCTTTTTTTCTTTTTTAAATATACGTTTACATGACAATCATATTTGATTTTTCTGTATGTACGTTATGTTTCAGTTAGGTCAACTTTACAAGTAAGTGTAATGGTCAGCTTTTCAAATAGATACAATAGAGAAAATATTTAAAACAAAAGCGGCTATATTTGATTGCTTATATATAGAAACGATTCCAGATTCCAGACTCCTGTGGAATGACATATGCCAATTCAAAAATAAGAAAATATCATTTTGTTGCGTGAATACTAATGGCAATTCTTACAGAAAATTTTACATCCTTGATAGTTGTAGTAAAGTAAGAAAAATATCATTTTAACACTAAATGGTCAGTATAAATCCTTCTTCAATCATTCAAAATATCCAAGATTCAACACAAATTTTAAAACATTTCATTTTTATTATTTCAATGTAATTTGATGTATACTGTATGTGTGTAAGTTCAACATTTTGTGTAACTGGTCTATTTTGTGTATATCATTGTCTTCATGTACATAATTGGTCATATTTCAAAACACGAAAATTTCATGCTACGGACATTTTGTTATTCAAGAGGCTACTTATAGGGTTTTGCAAGCAAGAAAAAGATAATTGCTAAAACATTAATATTGTACATTTCTAGCACAAAAATACATTATTTCTAAATTTTCGATAGATAACATGATATTTGGTAGTAAAAGTAGTAATTTAAGTAAGATATAAGCCTCAAACTGACCAATAAGTAAAATATTGAATTCCCTTCGGCGCTACGCGCCTCATGAAATTAAATATTTTACATATTGGACAATTTTTGGCATATATCTACTACATATTATCATATCATTTAGATAGTATATGATATAGTTTCCTAAATTCATATTGGGATTCATACATTAATATTTTATACATAAATGGACAACTCTTGAGTACTGAATACCATGCAGTTGCCCTTTCTAAATTCTATAGAACAACAACTGACCATATCAGTAATGTTGAAAAGTGTTTAACTTCCTATTATTTTTACAATAGTCTGTCTCATCAACTTTAAACATTATTTTCATTTTTTACCAAATGTGAGAGTTGATTAAGTCATCTATATAAATGTTATGTAAACCATGGATTCAAATATTAAGTAATATAAAGCTCCATGATTCACCATTTCATTATTTTCAATAAGGCCAAAATGAATAAAAATATGTGGAATAATATTTTGGAAAAGAGGCAAATTCACTTAGAATTGTAGGTGGGAAGAGAAAACAAAACACATTTTCTAATTTATGCAAGTCATTAGTGATTCTTATAAAATGTTAAAACTATAGTGCTGGTTTGGGTCAAAATCTCTATCATATAAATACATGTAATGATGTCCAAATTAAGTTTTTAAAAGTTTCATCTACATTATTGTAAAATAACCATGCAAACCTGTCAAACAATAAGAACATCTTTAGGAACTTAACAGTTATGATCTCAATACTTGTGTGTGGTAAAATTGAGCACTTGGCATTATATAGATAATTATATAAACTTAAGGACAATGAAAACGCACGGTCGGGATAATTGCATTTTAACAAGTAATTTATATCTCTTTTAAATATTTTTTATCTGTTTCATAAAACCGAATGCATTCCGGTCATTTAGATACCAAAGTTATGAAGATTGGTTGCATTTTAATGAAGTTATTGCATTATGAAGACAGTACCTGAAAAATCAAAAGTAACACTTTTGGCTAATTGTGATAAGATTTCAAAAGAAAAACAGATTGAACCAATTCATGGTTACTTTATAAAATGAATTTTTTTAATGACAATGACAATAGATTTTATTCAGCATTAAACATTGTACAAATGTTTATAGCAAGAAATGATGAACAAATCAAATACACATCCCATATATACAAATGGTGAGCATTAGTGCAAAGGCAATAATAAGTCCTCTTTCTTCCTTAACATTAATAAGTGAAATGCATTTTTTTTAAGTAAGCATTTAAATGTTTTCTGGTATAAAAAAAGTGATGAATACAGTAACAGATTGTATGAGACTAATGAATTGTTTTTCTCTTTTAATTGACTAAGTATGTATTTTGCCAAATTCAACGAAGCACATATTGAGTTAGCATTGAAGTATTTTTGGTACAAGTAAAATAAATAAATTAATAATTTGCAATAATAAACTGTATATATGTAAGACCATTGAACAATGCCAAAGTCAATGAAATACTTCTTCAATAACCATTAAATATTTGGTACAATAGCAAACTTTATAAGATTTAGGAAGAATGTTTCTCTTTAAGATGGCCAAGTATTTATTCTGCCAAACTCAATAAAACACTTCCTCAAACTTGACGAAATACATCTTCTGTAAGCATTACTTTATTTTTGGTTCAATAGTAAACTGTATAGATTACAAATGAATAGTGTTCTCAAACTCAATACATAATATAATAATAATTCATATTCTGACAAACTCTATCTTTAAGTTAGCAAAGTACACATATTGTGACAAATTCAGTTAAGTACATCTTCAGTAATCATTAATATATTTCTGTTACAGAAATGTTAGATACAAAAACAAACAGTGTAAGACTAATGAACAGTATTTCTCTTTATGTTAGCGAAATATATATATTTTGCTAAATTTAATTGTACAGACTTTATACTTGATGACATTAACTTTTCAAACTTGTTAAGTGTTGGCCAATGGCAAAAATATGGTTTAAAATATTTTCCCCTTAATTCCCTATACATCGGGCAAACCAGAAGGAAGTGATACTCTGTTTCTACAACGTTCATCTGGCAACAACGGCATTTGCGTTCAGACTGTGGTATATTATGATATCTCCCCGTTTCGATCGACAATTGATGAGATGAAACCCTAAACTTAGTGAGTGCTATTCGAAATTTAGCAGTCCCTATGTTATCTAAATACTTCTCAAACTTAAAATCCTGTTTAAATGAACTATATGCCTGTAGTTTACTGGAATTGGTAACACTACAATACCATTGTTGATAATACATATCAAAAATTCTTTGTTTTATCATAGAATAATTAACCTCTCCCTGGTTGTCCCATACATTACTTAAGCCATGTTCTTGTAATATTTTATTTAGAATTTTTTTTAAACTGTTAATTATTAACTTGTTTTTCACACCTTTCTAGAAATGTTAGACACAAATGAGTAATTAAAATCTTTATGAAGATGAATATTAAAATATTCCAATGGTCAGTTTTAGAAATCGTAAAAGCTCAATTGGATATTGCATATACACACTTTTCCTCTATAAAAGGTGCTAAATTTCAAACACTACTGAAGACTTGCTAGCAAATTGTATGCAAAGTTTCTACAAGGAAATAACCGCTGTGTTGATTTAGGACAGATTCAGTCTGGTCTATCGTACAAAAAAAGCGCCAAGCGTTTTGGTGTCCATCGGTCTACAATTACTCGGCTTCACCAGCGTTTTCGCACTACACTACTGGCCGAATGGCGTCAGATTCCATAGGCGACTATCCGCAACGTAAGGTCTATAAGGCGACGATTTACATCTGTAAGAGACGCTGATGGAGGACATTGTCGTTTCTAAAGATACCGACGGAGACATTACTAATAGACATTTAGGAGTGACTTTGTTTTCGATTTTCATTTTGGTTTTTGCCTTTGTTAAGTTTGCAGTACTGTGATTAAAAAGTGTGATTTTGTGATTTTCACATTAGCTTCTTCGATTTACTGCTGTACATTTGATTTCAAACAGAACAGAACAGAACATTTATTTTATTAGATTTGTACCATAAGTACATCATCGTAACATATTTACAAAATTAATACATTTACATGTAATATAATACAGTCACATGATAAACCAGTGTTTATAAGTATCAACTCGCAATAACACATACATTACATTTACACATTTACATTCAATAAAATTACAAATACATAATATAATCATGATACTTTAAGCATACAATTTCATCGTTTTCTATTCTAAGAGGATGGACTTAAATATGTGTAGCAGATGCTCTTAAAGTCATAGCACGCTTAATATAAATAGCTAAATTTTTAAGAATTGTTCTTTTATCATTTTTTAATAGTTCTACAAATTCAAACATGCTTGGTTTTACATAATAATACTTTTTTATATATTTTTTCCTTAAATCAATATAACATGGGCAAATCAAAATAAAATGATACTCGTCCTCAATGTCGTGCTTATTACAGTATATACAATAACGTTGATTTCTATCGATTCTTTGTGTACTGTATCGACCTGTTTGAATTTTCAAAGAATGTGAGGATAACCTTAATTTTGTTAAATAACATCTTAAATTGCAAGGCAAAATATCCAAGTATTTTTCGTACTCAAAATTACTTTTGACATGATTATATACTTCTAAAACAGGACTGTTTTCTTTATTTACATGCCACCCTTGAACAAAATTATCGATAATCCGTTGTTTAAAACATAATATAAAAGTCTTTTCACAAACAGTTTCAGGCGAATCCCACACATATGCAAAACCATAATCATATAATAATTTTTTTCACATTTGACAGCAAGTTTTTCTTTCCCAATAAACAATCATCATATGCAATTCTATACGCATGCTGTAATATTATATTATCTGTTTTAGTCAGTTTAAACCAATATTTAATGATTTTTACATATCTCATAATATAAAGTGGATATCGTGCAAGTTCACCATATACAGCCGTTGAACATGTCGTCGTTTTAACCTTTAATAATTTTTTACAAAATTTGAGATGAATTTTTTCAATTTCCTTAGATTTACTGAATCCCCATATTTCTGATGCATAATTCAAAATAGAACCAACAAATGAATCAAATAATTGACAAATAATTTTAGGCTTTAATCTATATTTGTGACAATTAATAGGTAACAAATTTAAGGCTTTCAATGCTTTACCAACTAAATGCTCTTGATTTAGAACAAAACTACCTGTATAATTAAAAATTGTACCCAAATAGTTAAAATTATCCAAAATTTCAAGTCTTATACCATTGTAAAAAAATTCTTCATTACTTAATAAACCACCACGCCTCCTAAATACAACAACTTTTGTTTTATCGGTATTTACTTCTAGACTCCAAGTTTCACAATAAGTACATAAAAGCTTTAATGATTGATTTACCTCATCTGGCGATTCACCCAGAATAATCATATCATCAGCAAACAACAGCAAAATAAGTATAATGTTGTCAATAGTAAGACCAGAGTCTGTATTCTGTTGTACATATAACTCTAAGTCTTCTACCAACAGGGAAAATAATATGGGCGAAATTACCTCCCCTTGCCTTAAGCCTACAGCGTATTCAAAAAAGTCAGAATAAGTATTACACAACTAACTTTTCATACATACTTTTAACAATACGGAGCATTTTACCTGTAATTCAACTTTTATAAAGCTTTAACCATAGGGCATTTTTAAATATACTGTCAAAACATTTTTTAAAATCAATAAAAACACAATAAAGGCGTTTATTTTCATTTAAATACTTCTGAACTAATGTTAACAAGATAAACAAAGCATCAACTGTCGATTTTCCTTTTCTAAATCCAAACTGCGCATCAGATATAATATTATTTTCATTACAATAAGTCATAATCCTTTTATTCAAAATTGATGTAAATAATTTCGACAGACAACTTACAAGCGTGATTCCCCGGTACTTATTTACGTCATTTTTATCGCCTTTTTATGTAACGGAACAATAACGCCTTCAGTCCACATATCAGGAAAATGTCCACTATCAAGGATATAATTAAAAATATCACATATATGAGATGACAATATATCAATAGCTTCTAAAAAATATTCATTCAATAACAAATCAATACCAGGAGATTTATCTCTCTTTAACGTCTTAACAGACTCAATTATTTCATTTACAGAAATGGTTTATCCAAAATCTCATCTGACCATTTAAGTCATTAAAATCATTATCCGAAGTAAAGCGTTCTGCTTCCTCATTTCTCGCTTGAAATATATCATTACCAAGTTGTGAAAAATATTTTAAAAAAATCGTCTAACTCAATATTATGTTTTAATTTACTTTTACTGTTTAAATACTTCCAAAACTCTTTCGGCTTAGAATACCGTAAATTTTCAATACGCTTTATATTCTCCAAATCATACATTTTTTCGTTTCCGTTTAACAATCTTTTATATGCACTTTTAAAAGACAAAATTCTTCCCTATTAAAATGTGTCTTATTCATATTATATCTTTTTAATGCATTATCATATAATTGCTTAGCATGTATACACTCATAGTCAAACCATTCTTTATTATCAGAAATTGGTACATCACTAAACATTTGCTTATGATTACTTGTACACTTTTTGCTAAATAAGGGATCAGCAACATCTCGTATGATCGATGTAAAATCCGCGATCATACTGTCAATGCAAGATTTATCATTTACATCAACATTACTAGTCAACAAATTTAATTCAGTCAATTTCGATATAAGGCCAGACCGGAAATTGTTTCTCAACTCCGGAGACCAAGTATGTTTAATATATATTTCATTTTTAATCTTATGATAGTCATTACAAACAAGATTACAGCATAATAAAAAAGATATCGGACAGTGATCACTCCACTCATTTAAATCATGTACAGTAAAATCTATTATGTTTATAAAATTACAATCATTTGTTACCAAATAATCAATAACAGATGACCCCTGTCTGGACACGTATGTAAAAGAACCGTTACTGTGACCACTTCCTAATCGCCCATTCACGATTCGTAAATTTGTAGACTTGCATAAGTCTAATAACTTAATCCCAAATGTGTTACAATTTCTGTCTAAAGAGGCCCGAGAACAAACATTTTGAATTATTTTCAGTTGTTTGCGTTTTGTATTAAAGATATGATATATATCTAATGGAATCGTAAGTGTTTTGTTTTTATGTAATAAAATGCATATAGTGCGGGCGTGCGTTTTCATTGTCCTTAAGTATAGATAATTAAATAAAAATTGTATCAACTGGCTTACATATTGCTGAAATTTTGAGAGTAAATGTGTGTATTTTGAACCTAATGCTATGTTATTCTTGCTTTCACTTTATCCTAGCTGTGCATTATAGTATACTGCAATTTATACTACATGTATTTGTTAAATATACTTCATATCATAATTGTTTGATAAATATACAAAAACACTTAACATTTTCTTCTTCAGACATTTTAAGACATATATCTACTGGAATTGATCATTCAGACTTGGCTAACATGTTTCCTAACACCCAGTTTTGATATTTCACAAATGGATTTAACAAACATTATGGAATAAACACTGATAAAGATGCAAAAACGAGGAAAATATACATGTGGGAAAAGGTTGTAGTGTAAACGCGGGAACATTTTAAAAAGATGAATGGCAAGCACTGTTTGTTTTATATGCAGGCTGGCTGGTTAATATTTATCAGACCAGAATGCATATTTAATGTATGGTACATTGTCAAATGCTTCACAAGATACTTGGAATTAGGATCAAATTAGGATCAAGTCTGGTGGAGTCTGCTCTACATGTAATATGCACAGAAATCACAAAGTAACCAGGATATATACAGTACTGGCATTACACAAAGAATATGAAGGTAAAATAACTTTAAATATGTTTCCCTATGTATAAACTGTACACTATGAAATAAATCACTCTCAAGTAAGTCAAGGTAGCTTCATAGTTTCATGTAGATATGACATACTGGGGTTCTGGTTACAGTATGTTTATGACCAAACAGCCAAAAAAAACTTATCATATTACATGAGTTTTCATTTTTTATTAGTCTATGACTCGGCTGTATTTTGCAGACAAAGTACATCAGCTGATTTTCTAAGTATTTCTTATTGAAGTGGATAGTTATCGGCCATTTTGTTTTTTGTGGAGGAAAGAAACATACTGCATTGTGGGATTATTTTTTCTTGTTAATTAGTTAACAAAATGTTAAGCAATTTAACGCCTTGTTAACTAACAAAAAATTTAACACAGCTCTGAACAACTCAATTTTTGGCATTTCGTTAGCTAACGAAAATATTAAAATTTAACAACTGTTTAGTTAATTTGTTGTTAAAGTTAACAAAAGTTTTGAACAACTGGGCCAATGTAGTTAAGAAGGATAAAATTCAGTTATGATAAATATTTTACCCATTCTATACGAAGAAAAGTTCTAGTGTCAGACATGAATAATGAAAGTGAAATATAGATTGTCAATTCAAATTTCTGTTTTGCACTCCGATAAACTGCATAGAATTCGAAGTAATTTTTCAGTTATAAAATAAAAAGGAGAGAAAATCTACAGAGTGAATAAGAAAAATTTATTACGAAAATCAAAATGAAGGTAATTCTAGAAATAAAGGTGACGAAATTATGTAAGTACTTCCAAGTGTAAGCTACATAATGCCGTCAGTAATCGGTAACATACACCCACCCACCCCCCTTCCCCTAACAAAAAGGAAGATTATTTATGGTATATAATTCTAAGTAGCTATTAGCACTGTCAAAACTATCGGACCTTTTGTAGCGTACAGTCATCTTAACACACCAAATCCCGTCGTTCAAATACATATTTTTGACACCAATACTTAAATATATATCATAACACAGAAGTATTTGCTATGCAGCTCAATAAGGATTATCTACATAACCTGTAAGTAGAAATAGCAACTAACATTCGCGATATTGGCTTTAATCTTATGACTTTGTCACGGACACAAAATCATTTACTGCCAATTTATCTTCAATAACTTTTTTACTTTTGTACCTAAAATTCTATGATTTCGAGGAAATACATGTCGGTCAGAGTCCCACATCATGCACACAAAATTAAAAATTTTGATAGTCAATGACTGTTATATTTTTATGAAATATACTCACTCTGACGTGTGTGTACATACTAAATCCGACATTATTCCCGTATCACACCATTTCACCTCGCTTAAAAAAGTATCGCACCACTATACGTTCGACCCCCTGCATAAAGGTCCCTCTTGTATAAAATGTCGGATGTCGCTCACACAACTAAAATCTGTGATTATTGAACTTTTGTGGGGGAATTGAAGTCATACCTATTTTTCAAGTTGATGGCATTCAATATGTTTCATTTCTTTAAATAATATTTCTTAAAAAATGTAACATGATAAAATAAGATATTAAAACAAAAATGATAAAATATTGTAGTCAGAGCTGCATCAATACTAAAGGTGTAGTAATTAAGTACCAGTATCAGTCCTTGCCAAGTTATGCAGTACTATTACCAGTACCAGTACTAGATTTTAGCTCGGTACTGCAGTACCATTACTTTTTTTAGGAAGTAATTAAGTATCAGTGCCAGTACTTTTATATATTCATCATATTTCAAATAAATACACACTGTCAAACAAATGTTACATATTATGTATATTTACATATTTTAATGGTGTATGTTTTTAAACAAGTATTTCCATTTCACATGTGTACACTTCAAATTAAAAAGATGCAAACTTTATTCAGCAAAAAATGGAATTATCATCTGCTTTAAAAGTTACATTTTTACAACTTTAATTATTTAACATACTTTTTACTAACATCATATATTCATGTCATATCTTATTGTTTAGTAACCAGTTAACTGTATTTTGTTTAATGCGTTTATCTAAAGTCGCCGCCGGAAAGCCCATATGGGCGACCGTACACTCAAGTCGGGCCATCCTAGAGCGTGCCGCCGAGATTTTTTCGTCGATTTTTTTCCCAGCTTTTATTGGTGGAGGAAGACCCCAGGTGCCCCTCCGGACATTATTTCAGGCAAGAGCGGGCACCCGGGTAGAACCACCGACCTTCCGTAAGCCAGCCACATGAAAGATTTCGACCAAAGTGAGGATCAAACCTACAGCGGTGACCAGTGAAGTCAGCGACCTTAACCACTCGGCCACGGAGGCCCCCTAACTGTAATGCAATGCAATCATCTCTTATTTAAAACACACCAGTCTTTTGTTGCCTTTCACACCTCTGTTCAATTTATACCAAAGTAAATAACTTTTAATGGTGCTAATTCTTACGTTGCACCGGTTAGATGGCGGTTGGTTGGAAAACGTGGTTAAAAAATGACAATTTTAGTGTTTTATAGTCACTACAAAGAACATTTAGATGTTTATCTTAGCGTATAATCAATACGTATGTCGGAAAGTAATAAGAAAAAGCGTCGAAGGCGTCGAACTAAGGGATCTACGGGTAGTGAAACAGAAGATACGTCGGTAAAAATGGCGACCGGTGTTGAGGTAAAAATGCCAGCACAATTAAATCTCCATTGCTTACGAAGAAAGGACAATAAACTAGTCATAATGAAACCTGTGTACCAGAAAGCTTGTCTGTACTGTAACCTCACCAAAAATCACAACTGATGTGTTTTCAGTAAATACAGATGTTCCGAATCCATTCCAGTATAACAGGCCACCTATGGTTCGCTTGCCTGCTTCTCCTACAAATATTAATCCTCCCAAGATTATTACAGATGAGTTGAATGCTAAAATTGACTTTATTTTGAGTAAGGTTTCCAAACTTGATCATATAGAGGCGCAACAAGCAACTATAGTAACCAGGTTGAATACAATAGAATCCAAAATTTACCAGAACACTCAACAAATAAACACTGTCAATATCAAAATACAGGAAGTAGAACTGAGCCAAAGTATACTGTCTGATAAATATGACTCGTTAATTTGTTCCTCAAAAGATAACAATGTGGCAATAGAAGCTATACAGGGTGAGCTAAAAAAAGTAAATGACATAAATAAAACATTAAAAAAGAAAAATCAAGATCTACAAAGTGACATTACAGATCTGCGTTGTCGTTCAATGAGGGATAATATTGTGATTTTAGGTATATCAGAGCACCCACAATATATACATGATAGTCCTGATTCAGTCTATTCTATGACAACAATTTCTGAAAGTAACAACATGCAATTGGATGCATCCCCCAATGACGTGGTCCATACATATACAACTGATGGTCATAGTGCACGTACAGCTGATAGTGACCTTTTAATAGGTTCTACAAATCAACAGACAAGGGGTTCATACGCGAGTGCTGCAGCACCAGAAAACTGTATTGCTAAAGTTTACCAATTTTGTGAACCAATTCTCAACATTAAGGATGCAAAATCGCGTATAAGCATAAATCGTGCTCATCGTATGCCTTATCGACCAGTCACAGGACAAAAACGCCCAATTGTCATAAACTTTAAGGATACCGAGTCCAAAATGGTCGTGAAAGAGGCTTTAAAACATGTTGACTTGAGAAAAACACCATTTGCTTTGTTTGACCAGCTCCCCCGCGAGGTACAGGAACAAAGGAAGCGACTCATTCCCATCATGGAAGATGCACGTAAAAAAGGTCATAGAGCTTACCTTGTGCGTGAGAAACTATATATTAACAACGTTCTATACTCCCCAGACTCGGATTAGGACGGGAGAGAAGAGTGTGAACTTTCGGTAATATCATGGAATGTTGAAGGACTTAAAAACTGTCTATCTGATTCTGAATTTGTTAATTTTGTTTGTAACTTTGATTTATTTTTTTGTTGTGAAACTTGGCAAAAGAAATCTGATGAATTTATCTTAGAAGGTTATACATCTATTTGTGTACCTAGAGTTGAAAGTGTATCAATTAATAGGAAAAGTTTCAGAGGCCATGGGGGAATATGTCTGTTTATTAAAAAAGTCATTCTTAAAGGTGTTTCTATTTTAGAAAAGGATAAACATGGATTTTTATGGGTAAAATTAAATAAAGATTTTTTTTAGTTTAAGTACAGATATATGTTTATGCTTTGCATATATACCTCCCAGTAATTCTGTTTATTTTAAATCACATGATATTGGTTTTTTTGAACAGCTTGAAATAGGCATTATTAAATATTCTAAGATTGGTAAAATATCCATTATAGGTGATCTAAATGCTAGAACAGCATCTAGGACTAATTCTATTGTACTTGTATTTGATAGATATATTGATACAATCGACAGTCACTATGATGAATGTCCTATTGATATTATGCAAAGGTACAGTGAAGATGAAATTTGTAATTCGTAAGGTATTAAGTTATTAGATATATGTTGTAGTAGTGACCTTAGAATTGTTAATGGCCGATTAGGTGATGATGAGAATGTAGGACGCTTCACTTTTATGTCTAATAAAGGAAAAAGTGTAATAGATTATGCAATTTTATCATATCACTTACTTTCCTCTGTCAGTAATTTTGTTGTTCATGATATCTACTCATTCTCTACACATGTACCTATTCAAGTGAATTTTAAGGCCAGTTTTGTGAGTAATAATGTTAGTACTGATAATTGTTGTGTAAACTTGTGTGGGATGTTAACAAGGTAAACATATATAACGAAGCAATATTAGCTGATACTTCAAAGTTAAATGATATTGTTTCAAGCATTTGTTCTTCTAATATTACAATTGATGAAGGTATAAAAGATTTTGGGAACATACTGTACAATAATGCATATTCGATTTTTGGTGTGAGAAAATATGCAGTTGGTAGTGTAGGGGGTAACAGAAAAAAGTCTAACCCATGGTTTAATGATAACTGTCTGCAGGCCAGGCTTGACTTAAATTATGCTAACAAACAATACCGTTTGTCAAGGACACATGGAAATTATTGTGTAGTTATTGGTAAGCGACGTTTTTATAGAAAAATTAAGTGTCGAGCTAAACAATTGTATGTAAGTAAACAGAAAGAGGAGTTGCATTCAGCATCAAAAAGTAATCCAAAAATGTTTTGGGATCTTGTTCGTAAATTTAGAAAGAAATGTAAAAATACCACTAATATAACTGCGGAGGATTTTTATGATCATTTTAAAGGATTATTTTCTGATACTGATGTATATAATGATCAGGCTATTGAAGAAATTCTAAATCAGAATGTAAATTGTTATGTTGATTTTCTAGATTGTGATTTTACAATTGACGAGGTGAATAAAGCTATTGAAAAATTAAAAAGGCAGAAAAGTGCTGGTGAAGACTTATTAATACCAGAAATTGTTATTGACTTAAAACATATCTTATCTCCTATTTTGTGTAAATTGTTTAACTACATATACAATAAGGGAATTTACCCTGAATCTTGGACAAAAGGTATATTAGTCCATGTCCATAAAAAGGGGGATACCGACAATGTAGATAACTATAGAGGTATAATGTTAACTAGTATCTTTTCTAAAATATTTTCTCAATTACTTGAAAATCGGGCACGTCTGTTTGTTGAGAATAATCACATTTTAACTGACTTTCAATTTGGTTTTCGACAAAAACGAAGTACTATTGATTGCATTTTTGTTTTACAGTCTTTAATTAATAGGATTACTCAGCACGAAAGAAAGAAAATGTACTGTGCATTTGTCGATTTTAAAAAGGCTTTTGACCTTGTTTATAGAAATGGTATCTGGTATAAACAGTTAAGTTATGAATTATCATCTAAGTTTATAAATATGTTAAAAAGTATGTATAATAATGTTACAATAGATAAATACAGAATCAAGATATGTGTCCGTTCCAATGGTAAATTGACTGAATATTTTGATAGTTACAATGGAGTTAAGCAGGGTGAGACATTATCTCCCCTATTGTTCATATTGTTTATAAATGATATGGAAAAGAGTGTTTTTGATATAAATGCTGATTTAATATCCTTAAACGATTTGCAAGTTTTCATGTTATTTTTTGCTGATGATACAGTTTTATTTTCCTACTCTGTAGTTGGTTTACAAACTTTAATGAACAAATTACATGCTTACTGTATGAAATAGAATATATCTGTAAACAGAAGTAAATCATTTGTAATGATCTGTAAACTAGGTAATAGGCAAGAACATATTGATGTATATTATGATAACACACGTTTAGATGTTGTTAGTAAATTTTGTTATCTAGATGTAACATTGTTTGCAAATGGTAAATTTTTGGTGCTCAAAAAGCTCTGTCAGAATAGGCTTTAAAAGCTTTGTTTACATTAAATTCTTTATTTGAAGCTGTACCTCTTGGTATCAGTGAAAAACAAGTTATTTGACTCAATGATACTGCCAATATTAAATTATGGATGTGAGATCTGGGGGTTCCACAAAGCACCAGATATGGAAAAGGTTTATATTAAGTTTTTGAAATCAATTTTAAATGTTAAATACCAGACAGCGAATGCAACTGTCTATGGTGAGCTTGGTAAAGTGCCTCTTGATATCTTAAGAAAAGAAAGAGTTCTTAAGTATTGGTGTAAGATTGTTAGGTCTCCGGATACATTAATTCATAAATGTTTTATGCATGATAAGCTTAACCTGGTGAAAGATTCATGGGCCCTAAGGGTTAAATCACTGCTAGATGATTTGGGTTTCAGTTATTTATGGAATAATGTATCTGTTACTGACCTACAATTAAGAAAGGTAATAGAATGTCTATATAGTCAATTTTGTCAGATTTTTTTTGGTACTTTAGACACTATGTCTAAACTTACTACATATAAAGTTATAAAAAGATGTTTTGATATTGAAAAATATTTGTTATGTGTTAAGGTGAATAAGCATAGAATAGCATTAACTAGACTGCGGTGCTCTGCTCATAAACTTGCAATAGAAGAGGGTCGTTATCAAAATATTAGTAGGATGGAAAGGAAATGTATATTTTGTAACATGAATGTCATAGAAGACGAGTATCATTTTGTACTTGTCTGTCCACAATATCGTACTATAAGAAATCAATGTCTCCCAAAATATTATTGCCATTGGCCAACTATTCAGAAATTTCAAGCACTGTTAACTTGCAGTCAATCTGGTGTGTTATGTAAACTTGCTAAATATGTTTTTCTGGCTGGTAATAAACGTACTAGTCTTATTGATTAGTAGTATTGTTATTGATGTAAGAAACATAGTTTGATGTAATCATAAAATAATGCTGCAGTAATGTTTGTTGCATACATACAATTGTTGCTACAATTTTTAAATGTTAAGCACAAAAGTATAAAGGGGGGTTTTCTCCTATAAAAATGGGTGCAAAAAATAACCGATTTTCTCCTTTTTTTTTAGCCCATTAAGTAAAAAGATCTTTTTTTTTTTTTTATTTTTTTTATTTCTATTTCAGTAATTTGTTGAAATAGCATCTTTAACTAATAATTTTAAAACCCGTATTTGAATACAACCGGCTTTTTGTAGGTTTGGGTGAAATGGGTAATTTTAAAAAATAAGGGTTTTAAAAGAAAATCCAAATTTTTTGCATATTTTACAGGCTTAATATCCCTTTACTGGGCCCACTGGGGTCGGTGTTTTACAAATATTGGTAACTACTTAATTTACATAGTGTTAAAAGTGGGTTGAAATTTTGTATGTTTATATATTACCAAAACTCTTCCTTTAAATATTTTAACCCCCGTCACAGGGTAAATGGCGGGCGAACATTATAATGTTCATATGCTGAATAAAGAATTGAATTGAATTGAGTCTTTTGTTGCCTTTCACACCTTCACACCTCTGTTCAATTTATACCAAAGTAAATAACAACTTTTAATGGTGCTAACAATATGACTTGAAATAGGATTAGAATAGAAGCAATTAATTAGCTCTTTCTTTAATAGTAAACACAAAGAGAAAAACTGATGACATTTTTATCAAAAGTACTGCCTGGTAATGCAGTATCAGTACCACTTTTTAAGACAGTAATACAGTACCAGTACCAATAGAGGCAAAATTTTGTAAGAGTAATTCAGTATCAGTACCAGTACTTGCAAAATCACTGCAGTATGTACTGCAAAACTAGTACCACTACCAGTAATGCAGCTCTGATTGTAGTCTTCTTTTATCGTAGCTCATTATTCCTAGATCAGAAAGCAAATGAATTCGTCGACTTGAATTTAGCAAAATTTCACTCATTTTGGATAAATAAAGTGAATACTTGGAACAAATCCAATAGGGACTCCACTAAGGTTTTTTGACATGACGGGGGCGAATTTTTTTTTCGAGATTCATGTTCCATTTGAGGTAGTCTAGACCAAAAACTTTTGTACAAAATTTCAGATCATTCGCTCACTCCGTTTTTTTTTTCGGAATAATTATTCTAATTATAAAAAATGACCAAAATTTGAATAGCGTTGCAACGCGTTTCACTCAAATCGGGCTAAAATAACATAAAAATACGACTTTCAATTTATTTCTGACTAAATTTCTTAATGATCGTTTGCATTTTTCTGTTTTAAGTGTCCCATCTGATGTATATAAGAAATTCAAATTTAATTGTTTTGACGTTTTTGAACCTCAGTGGAGTTCCTTTAAATATAATGATTCTGTTATTCATCATTTGGAATTTTCTAAAAGAAAGCATTAATATTTCTGCAAGGCCGCACATGACAGCACATTAAATTTTGTCTTTTTCAAGGACCATCGCGACGGGGTACATAAACATAATGCGCAACGGTATGTATTATCTTTAAGGTCTGTCCAATTGTGCTACAAAACGTCTTTGCCACTCGAAAACTTTTATTTGACTAACACGATACTTGTGTCAGTTTTCTTTTGTGATATTAGATGTGTCTGAAGGAGACGAACTGTTGACATAAGCTTGTGAAAGTGCCGTTTTCCGGACACCTTAATGACGACGTTTTCGAATCAATAAACGTTGCAACAACAAACCATTGAATCTCATTTCACAATAATGCAATGTTCAAATGACGTGAACTTTTAGCATGGGATTTTTCGGGATTAACACCAAGCTCCATCAAAGTTCAGACAATATCCATTTTTGTACCAGCCACTTTGGTGTTTAATAAACTTTTAACGTACGTCACGTTTTTAGCTGCGACGCTATAGTGTTTCTAAGATGACTAGTATTTAATGCGGCCTGAGATGATCCTGGACGCCATTAAATCAATTATATTTTGCAGTTAAATAGATTAAAGATCAAGCTTTGTTAACGTTAAAGTATAAATTTAATGAAGAAAACATTAAATTTATTAGAATTATGAACAAATTCTACATAATTCTGAATCATCCCTCAAACAAAAACATTATTGCACTCAACAATAACATAATAGATGTAAAACATTGAGAATTAATTTGCTCACTTACCTAGAGTGCACAAGCCACAGAACTTTGGACATTCGGTTTTAGCGTGATGAGTGTCATTGCAAATATTAAATACAGTGTTTAACCACGGACAATCTGCTTTTGGGTCGTCGATACAAGCGGATGCTGAAGAATAAATATTGTTTTTAATAAAAGATGTTTATATAAAAAATATCACTTTTGTATATCATATTATTTTGAACATACTTGACAATGTACAAAAACACATAAAGACCTGAAACACTTTTGTAATTATATGTGGTTAAAAATCACTAAAACACGTGAAGTCAGCCAAGCAGCCGGAGCAGCCGAAGAACTTTCTTCTAGTCCGGCTGTTACGGCAACTCTAGATAGCCGAATCTGGCTCAGGTTGATCAGACCAGCCAGAGATGATACAGTAAAACCTGTGCAAGGGACCATTGGTTAATTCAATAATGTAGTTTCAAATTACTTATCACCCCGTTCTCTGACAATTCCGGCTAGCCAGAATAACCGAAATCAAGGCTTTTAAAGATGAAAATAATTTTCGACAACAGATTTAAGAATATATGTGTAGTGTCCGTGTGTCCGCTGATATAGGTATATCCGTCGGGAAAACTATTGTATTTTGCCAACGGTGAGCCGAAATCGTACTATAAATGGTCATTTCATGTCATATCTCGCAAAAGCCGGCTGGCCTCCGTGAGTCCCAGTCTCAATTCTGCAAAACACGATATGATAGGATGGAAAGAGGGTCTGACCGTGTTCCCGCTGATATAGTTGTGTTCGTCGGGAATACTCTGGTATTTTTCCCGACGTTGAGCCAAAAATCGTACTATAAATGGTCCCTTCAGCTCATATCTGCTCCGCTGGTATAGATGTGTCCGTTGGGAAAGCTTTGATATTTTATCGACGTTAAGCTGAAAATCAAACTGTAAATGGTCACTTCTTACTCGCCATTTCCGGCTGAATCCTAATAGCCCTTTTTGGATTATTCTGGTTTTCTGTGGACGATAAGCCGAAAAAAAGTGTCATCTCTACCCAAATCTCGCCATATTCAGCGTCCTCCTGTGATTCCAATTCTACAGACTCATAAAAGTGCATGCTTAGACACGGGGACCGGTTGGGACCGGTTGGGACATTTAAACTTGATGAATTCCCGAAGACATTTTCGTGATTAACTCCGTGAATTCACGTTTTTAAAAACGGACATCCCGACTTCACTTTTTCAATTTCACGATTTCATAAACTTTCTGTTTTTAACATACGGAAATCACGAATTCACTACTTCAACTTTACACGATTTTTCCCACGAATTCACAATTTGAACTTCATGACTTCACGATTTCAACTTCCCAAATTCACAATTTCAATTATTTCAAATCAAACTTTAAACTTCATGAATTTCAAAATTTCAAACTTCACGAATACATACATTTAACATACTGAAATCAAGAATTCACGATTTCAACAAAAATTCGTTGTTTCAACTGCACGAATTCACGATTTCGTCTACACGAATTAAGATTTTAATTTAAGGAAGTTGAAATCGAGAAATCACGAAGTTGAAATCGTAATCAACTAAGATGAAATTGTGGAGTTGAAATCTTGAAATCGTGAAGTCGAAATCGTGAATTCATAATGTTGAAGTCATCATATAGTTGAAATTGTGAATTCGTGATTTTTAAATAGTGTATTCGAGAAGTTGTAATCATGAATTCGCGAATTATTAAAGATGAACCAGAAATTTCGAGAAGTTCAAATGTCACATTAAAGGGTCCGATTGTTTCTATGAGTAGGAGTCGTAATTCTTCCGAACCCTTTTTTGTCCAAATATTCAAATATGAAAATAATCCATTGATAAATTACAAAGTTACAACAAATTATAGCGATTATCAGAGGGATAAAAAAAATGACCTTCAAGGTCAAAAACATACATAATTCAAGGTCACTATGAGTTAATGTACATGAAGGTCCTGACGTAAAATATGGTATTTCTTAATATGAAGTTAATCTATTTATAAATAACAAAGTTATAGCAAGTTACAAAAAAGAAAACAAAAGAATTTCATTAATTTGGCATTGACAGTCATGGCAAATTTATAACCAAGTTATAGCAAAAATATATGAAAATTTCAAGGTCAGTGTCAATCACGAGCCAATGTCAAGATTAGTCTGGTCTACCCAAGGGTTGTTATGGCAAGTATGAAGGCAATACACCAAGAAATCAAAAAAGTTAGATCAAGGTACAAGTTTGCGGGCGGCAACGCTGACATAACTGTATTTTTTTAAAGGGTTGAGCTAACAATTAAAATAAACTATCTAATATTATACTGGAAAAGAATTTACTTCGAATAGCTAAGCGGTTTAAACAAGGAAAAATAATTTTTTTTCTAGAAAATTGCCTGCTATCTACAAACAGTATCCTTTTTTATTCATCGTTATTAAGTATGGGCCATTTAATGTATGTGTCCACCGGTGTGTTGCCAGAGGACACACGGACCATCACACCATATGAGGTTCTGTGGAATTGAGACTGGGGTTCACGGGGGCAGCTGGAATTGGTAAGATATGAGTTGAAATGACCACTAAAAGTACGTTTTTTGGCTCAACATCGGACAAATACCAGAGTTTTCCGGACGAACACACCTATATCAACCTAGCCGATTCAGTAACAAGAACAGCCGGACAAGACGAAAATTTGTCCCGGCTGTTCCAGCTGCTCCGGCTGTCTGTCTAACTTCATGAACATACAAATAAACGCATGAAAAAATTAGGAGAATATTAAAGGTAGTTGAGTTACATGTTTTACATCAGCGTACCAACAATTACTTTCATATTGAAATGATAAAATACAAAACTTCTTACGTTTTGGGTGTTCACAAAGATGCTTGTTACAATTTTCGGTATTACAGCATTCAAAGCAATCATGTATTTGTCGTACATGTATGTCCCGTCCAACAAGGCCAGCACTTCCTCCTACTGCTGGGTTCACGCAGTACTGCAACAATAAGCTTCACTATACAAGGCTAACTTTATGTTTCGTATTCTATTGTTTAGAAGATATCAGTAGCAACATCTTACATAGACGAACTTCCACTACTTACAAAGCAATATTGTTTTGTTTGTTTGCTTTTCTGCACATGCGCATTATACACGGTAAAAAGTTGTGTGGTCAACATTGGCTGATATTGTTATAAGACAAATATATTTAAGCAACATCTCAAACATTTGTCAGCATTAATTACATAATGCAGAAGGGCGTGCTCGTACATAATGGAAAATAAGATGCATGCAACATTTTGTCTGAGATGAGCCTTCATATTATTTGCCTCATCTTATCTTAACCTTTCAGGATAAAGATTCAAATCTGACACGTTACATTACAAGTCAGCGTTTATGGTGGTCATAATTGAAAATACAATGCATGTTATACCACCAGGCACAACTTAATACAATTCAAATGAGTGATATCTTAAAAAAACACCAAAATATCATTATGAGTTTTAGAAAAAAGTCCATTTCGTTGCTGACATTCAATTATTTTACATTTATTTATTTATTATTTATTATATATCGCTGATACCAAAACTACCCGGTAAAATCAAAACATAGTTTACATTTGTGTGATCTACATACCTGATTGTCCCTACACCCGAGCGTGTACACTGCTGTTTGTGCTACATGTTTAAGTTCGAGGAAACATGCCTAATACATATAAAACAATAGAGATAATTCAAACGTAAAAATTTGATGACAGACAAGATAATTAAAGAAATAAACGTGACAATGATCTCATAAGTCATAAATAAGTAAAACAATAGTTATAACATTCAAAGTTAAGTTCAGTAAGGCGTTCTTACGTGACATAAAATAAACATTTCTCAGACTGCAATTAATCAATTTATAACTCTGATCATAAGTCATGTCTGCGATCTTTATACCTTTCTCAGAAACTAGGTGTCAGGCGAAGATTTTTCAGAACATAACATAATTTTATTGAACATGACTATACACGAAAGCAGTAGAAACCATTGTATTTTAACATATAAATGGTTTAAATACCCATACCATATCATTTTTTTGGTATTAAAAAAGTACGGCGGAGAACAGTCGGAACAACGAAACTGCGATGGTGAAAAGTCGAAGGCACGAAGTTGACAAGTCGAGAGTTAGAGGTGAAAAATCGAAAATATAACGAAACCACGATGATTTCATTTTTCGAACTTTCATCATCGTCTTTTCGACATTTCATCCTTGTGGTTGCGACCTTTCATCACCGATATTTTGAGTTTTCACAATCACAGTTCCGCCCTCCTGTTAAGCATGCGCACTGAATGACAATGCGCAATGTATAAACATTATGCTTAAATCATGATCATTATTATTTCTTTGTTATAATATTGTATCCTTGGTATATATATTCTAATTTTACATCGTTATTCATTGTCATGATGTTTTCGCATGCCATACAGTAAAGTAAGTTTTCGATGGTGAAAAGTCGAAGGTGCGGTAGTGAAAAGTTAAAAGAGCGAAATCACAATGGTGTAAAATCGAAAATACGATGGTAAAAAGTCGAAAGCACAATAAAGAAATAAAGAAACAATGGAACCACGCTGCTTCAAGGTTTAAGGAACAATGATGAAAACACGAAATTGTATCAAGTTTCATCATCTCGGTTTCGTTATATGTATTTATTTACGGTGCATACACCGTGTCTTTCCATATATGGTAATTCCTCGTGTTTTTAATGGTTATAGTTTTGGCGGTAATTATGCACGATTTTACGTGTAAGTTGATAAAATATAGTCATTCGAGGCATTACATTCACGTCGTCCATTTGTGAAATTTGGTTTTTCTGCGCTCGAAATCATGTCCAGGGATTTTGACGAACTAAAGGCGTACTTTGATGAGAAATTTTCCGAAATAAAGAGAGATTTTGTCAACGCTCCTATTCCGCCAGCCGTGAAATCTACGACTCTCAAGTCAAAAGCTTGACTATAAATGTGATTTGCTTTCTCTTGTTCGGAACTTGGAATGTCTTACAAATCCTTTAGAGAACTGTGAAATAAGTGACATTTGTGCAAAAATTCAGAAGAAAATTAATCACCGTGTCAAACTGATCAAATTAGCGGACAAATCTCCGGCAGGCTGGCTCGTTGTCAAAGAATACGAACAAGACGATTTGGCAAGCGACGACGAGGATAGCAGGAAAATCAAAAACGCAGAGAAGTCGGCTTTGGCGATTTTAAAAGAACGGGATGAAAGGAGAAAGTCATTTACCAAGTTCAACTCTGCTCAACGTTATTCTCCTTATAACGTTAACAATTTTTCTAGGTCTGCCGGCGACAGATTTGCTATGGCATCTCATAATCCAGGGATTAGCAATTTTCGTCCCTTCACATACAACAACCAGTGGCGCCAGCAACCTTTCTACGGTCCAAGACCAACAGACCAATGTTTTGCATGTGGCAAGTTCGGGCACTACCGATCTACCTGTCCTCACAACATCTTTAACCGGAAGCCCAACGGAGGTGCAGTCTACTCAGAGTCGGAACCTAAGAAACAGTGTAGTCGACGTTTCCAAGGATCAAATGATAGACTTGAAAGTTGAGTATAATTTATTTTTTCATTCTTATAGCGAACAAAAGGTATTTTTTGAGCAAAAATTTCAGTAAAAGGCAGATTAAAACAAAAAATAAATTTTTGGGATAAGATAGGCGCAAGCACTTATATAAAAAGCGTTATCAGAGATGGTTTCTTTATTCCTTTTATTCACACCCCAGTTTCAGTATGCTTGAAAAACAATCAGTTGGCCTTAGAAAACATGCCCTTTGTTTTAGACGCCGTTTCGGAACTATTGATATCTGGGAGAGTTTTAGAGGTGCCTTTTAATCCCTTAGTAGTGAATCCTCTCACAGTTTCTGTGAAACGTTCTGGCAAGAAAAGATTAATTTTAGATTTAAGGCATATTAATCAGTACATTTGGAAAGAAAAAATGCGTTTTGAGGATGTAAAATTAGCTTTAGAATACGTCAAAAAGGGTACTCACATGTTTAAATTTGATCTTACATCGGGTTATCATCACATAGATATCGCTCCAGAACATCAAACATTCTTGGGTTTTTCGCTTAATCAAGGCAATAATATAAAATATTATGTATCTACCGTTCTTCCGTTTGGGTTGAGTTCCTCGGGTTTTATTTTTACTAAAGTTTTGAGAGAGCTTGTAAAATACTGGCGTGTTCAAGGCATAAAATTATTGTATATTTAGACGACGGTTGGTCGGTTAATTCATCCTTTCATCAGACTTATGCTGATTCCGATTTGGTAAGGACTTCTTCTTTGACGCTTCCGGTTTTTAACTAACAATGAAAAGTCTCAAAAAAGACGATGACCTGGTTAGGTCATTATTTGACCTTAAAGCAGGTGTTTTTGAAAATAACACAAGAAAGAGTTGATAATTTGAAGAGCGCAATTTCTGAAGCTAAGTTTAAAAGAGGGTCACTGCGCGACATCTAGCAAAAATAACGGGTATGATAGCTTCTATGCATTTTGTCATTCGACAGCTTGGTCGCTTAATGACTAGGTCTTTATATGCAAAGGTAATGAGCAGCAGCTATTGGGATTCTTTTCCGAAATATCGAACCCGAAAGTCCAGAATGGGCAGAGTTATGTTTTTTGGTCTGACAATATTGATAATATTAACATAAAGCAGCTGTTTCCTGTTCGTACGATACAAGGGTCTATTTCTGTGTATTCGGATGCCAGTGACGTTGCATGTGCGGCTTTTTCACCGCATATTGCTGAAAGTATTGCACATAAGACATGGTCAGATTCCGAAAAAACACAAAAGTTCTACTTGGGAGAGAATTAAAATGTATAGAATGGGGTATAAGGGCTTTTGTCAAAATTTCCTGAGTGATAAGCGCGAACAGTGGTTCACAGATAACAAACATTGTGAAGTTATCGTCAACGCCGGAAGTTCAAAACCCGACTTGCATTCCTTAGCTTTATCAAATTTTTCATTTTGCAAAGAGAAAAGTATAGATTTGTCCATACTTTGGGTACCTCGCTCAAAAAATGAAATTGCCGATTTATTTTCTCGTCTAATTGATGAAGACGATTGGCGCGTGTCCGATGATTTCTTTCATTTTATAAATTCATTATGGGGGCCATTTACTATTGACCGTTTTGCTAATGTCGATAACAGAAAAATAATTTGTTTTAATTCTAAGTTTTGGAATCCAGAAAGCGAGGCTATTGACGCGTTGTCTCAAAATTGGCTAGGAGAAAATAATTGGTTAGTTCCACCCGTGTGTTTAGCATGCAAATGTATTTTGCATTTAATTGACTGTCAGGCTTCAGGTACTTTGATTGTGCCGAAATGGCCTTCGGCTGCTTTCTGGCCTCTTGTTTTTGCAGACGAAATTTGCACTTGGAGAGATTATGTTTCAGACGCCTTAGAGTTTAACAATTCAGAAATCATTATACCCGGCAATAATAAAAAATCTTTGTTTGGATCTGGCCGTTTCAACGGGTCTGTTTTAGCTATTAAATTTGATGCCCGATCAAAATAAGAATTGAATTTGTTTTTATAAATAGTTTGCTCCGCCTTTCTCGGGTTTTTTATTTCTATTTTTAGTAACTTGAATGTTTTTAATACAGACTCCACACGTGTTTTTCTCCGTTTTTGTTAAATGACACACACAGAAGTATTTGTGTTATCGAGCATGCGTATTGTAATTCACTTGAATTCATTGACCTGTTTTTGAAAAGATAGAGAAAATCGTGACTGTTATACACGATAACATACATGTGATATAACATGTTTATATAATATATAAAAAAAAATGCAAGAAATAAAAGAGGGTATAGGAAAAGCATAAAGGAGCATGAAGGAATGGAAAGGAATTATTGTAATGGAAAGTTGTGGAAATGAATAACGATAATTCATATGGTTTTGTCAAGAAAAGAAAAGAAAGAAGAAAAAGAAAGAATGAAAGAAAGAAAGAAAATAAAAATGAATTAATAACTAAAGTTGTTAGAAATGTCTAAACAAAAAAAATGGTGCTACCAAAAAAAAAAAAAAAAAAAAAAAAATAGGTCGAATGGACTCAAGTTTTACCAGCATGCTTATTTGTTATTATTTACATTTTTTTCAGATTTTTCAAATTTGGCGTATTGAAAGATCTTCCATCATTTATCTGAAGAAAATCCAATTTAAAAGATCTAGCAGATAAATTACCGAGATAGTGCCTCAAAGTAATCTGACAGTACCAGAGAAACAATATTCGTCTTACTTCAGAAAATGGATTGCATGGTGCAAACCAGATGAAAATAGCTAAAAATATATCCCGCTTTGATTTTCAAGTATTGCTTTATTTTTAGTTTCATTGATAGTTCAAAAACAGAGCTCGTACGCAGTAACTTGAACATAGTTTTTTGCATTGAAATGGCTCATGATTTTAGTGACGTAAAATACCCATGTGAGTCAAAAACGGTTAATTCAGTTTTAACTGCTGCAAAAAAGTTGTGCGGTTCACCAGTAGTTAGAAAAAAGCTTTGACATCTGAAGATATTACAAAAATGTTTACATTCTTTCCGCCTGACGTAGTAGATTTGTACAAATTAAGAACATTAACTTTTGTTGTAAAAGGTTTTGCCGGATTTCTTCGCATTTCAGAATTAAGAAATTTGAAATGTTCTGACGTAACATTCAAAGAAGATCATCTGCAGTTATTTATAAGATCACATTAATGGTTTTTTATTAGACTCAAAATTGGGGATATGTCAGATAGGCGATTGAAGCAGCCGCTGATCTAGAGCTTTGGAGCTTCCTACCTCCCCCTCCCAAGACGGAGTAGGGTTGGGTAGCCCGCTCGCAGCATTTCTGACTTTGGATTTTTCCAATTATTTTATATTTGATTAATTCTATCTGCGATTGATTAAAAATAGTATTTCTTAGAAATCGAATTTCATTAGGTTTGGTTGGTTGGATCGGAGAGCAGAGCACGAAAATTTTAGAAGTACACTTGCAGTTTTTCTTCAAGTATTGATCAATGGAGTTGTTTCTTTTGTTTCCTGTAAATCTTTTGTCAAATAAACGGGACGGCTTAACGACATGCCCTCTAA
Source organism: Ruditapes philippinarum (assembly GCF_026571515.1). NCBI lineage: Eukaryota > Metazoa > Mollusca > Bivalvia > Venerida > Veneridae > Ruditapes > Ruditapes philippinarum. The sequence continues at coordinate 4,809 of NW_026861157.1, read as the reverse complement.
CCTTGTTTTATGTTATGTTTTTCTTTAAAGCTGCATGCTTGAATGTAGGTGTATGTTGGAGGATAATAAATCATTTATGCTCGTTTGAGAGCATCGAATAAGAGCATAATTCGAATTATTCACCATCATGGTATTGTTTTATTGGTTTATCACCATCGGAAATTTGTCTGTTTCAAGTGAGGTGTGTCGTGATGGCCCTTACGGGACACCGTAAGAAAGTGGAAAACTAGTTATAAGTACGAGTTTTAAAAAAGACAACGGCAGAAATTAACAAAGTAAACCCGCCCAGACCTGAGTATTACCAAACTAAGCTAAAACGCCCCAAAAATAGAATATAAAGTTGTCACATGTTTTTGCCTTCTGGACTCAACAACTGACCCTAAAATAGAATCCTGGCACCGTTACAACGCCCTTTGCTTAAAAGATGAAAAAGACTTAACCTGGCCGAATTGGCATTGTGTTGTGTTTCTACAACTGTTCACATCTTCAATGTTTGTACAACTGTAACATTCCAAACAATCTGAAATATGTGAAACATTAAATAAGAACTGGTAAAAATGTTACTTATTTGTAATATAAGCTAGATATGTTTTGATAAGAACTTCACAGTTTATACAATTGTTAATTGAATTTTCTTTGTTTTGTATAAGCTTTGTTAAACAATCTTGCGTTCGCAAAAACATTTGTATGTGTAGGTTGGCATTGAAGTGTAATGTTCAGAATATAAAAATATATATTTTAGCACACTACTACATTTTCTGTACGTTTTATGAATAACAAACTAACGTATGCGGCAAAAATGTTTATACATATTAGTAGAATTGCGGAATAAAATACACATACAAAGTTTACATGTATTTGAAGTTTTGCAGTACAATTTAGAACTTTTTGATTGGAAACAACTCACAACATTAAATCAGACATTAATAGAGTAAGTCGTCAGGAACCTGTCTATAATAGCTAACACGTGTATAAAATGAGTAAGAATAGTATTTACTTCCCGTGATCGCAAAAAATGAAAACAAGTTGAATAATATTAGCTTGCAATACATGACATAGCTAGTGATTGGAAGTAAAAGATGCTTTAAATCACAATATCCCATACACACTTATTTGTATTGGCTTGTAACAAATGATATGGTACAGATAAATTCCTGTTTAAACGATATATTTTACCTGTGCTAGACAAAGTGCTGATACAGATCGCAACCACTAACTTTATCCCTGCAATTTAAAATAATTTGCAATTATATTTCTGAAAATTTTAAACGCTAAAAGATCTTGTAAAAGTAGATAGAATTAACATGAACTCATTTTTAATACAAACACAGATCTCTTTTCAGAATTGTATATGGTCATCTGGTAGCCTATGTATGGTTAAACAAATTGTTGTTCCTCTGTACTTTTATTCCGTAAACTTATTTGTAAAGTCGGACAAATATGACGTCATGTTGGAAAAGAACAATAATAATTAAATGTCGACGACATGCTACATACATTTTGGTACTTTCACATCACTGGATTTCATTTTTCAAACATTTTCTAATTTTTCTTGACTCTGTCATGACACGACATGATGGTATAAGGAAAGATAAAAAATACCACATCAGATTAACCTTCTTTAAGTATCTTTCACATTGGACATACTTAAAATGTATTGTAGTTAATCACAGTTGACACGAATTATTTGTGCGAAGGTAAGAAAGAAGTACGATCATAAAATTAGCCATTTAAAAATAAAATATGTGAAAAGAAAAATACTTACATCTAATGCGGGGCATGATGGATGACAACTGAATTATCTTTGTCCTGATGTCATGTGTATATAGTATCACCTCAGGTGAAATGATAAGATATATACGTGGTTCTTTTGTTAAAGCGACCGTTTCAAACTTTTATGATTATTACTCTTTCCTTCAACAAAAAGTCAAAACAATTATACTAAATAAGATATAAACAAGATATTGTTTTAAATGAATATTTTGTGTATGAACTGTGTATATAACGAGTGAGATCGAAAAGTGGAAGTCCTCTGATACAGTTTTTAATTTCATATAAATACGTGAGAAAATAGCCGTATAATAAACATAAAATGTAAGTTATTGTGAGTAAAATACTTGAAACATTATATATATTGATAAAAGTCCTGAAGAAAACTTTGACTTGCTTGTGCTGCTAAGAAACCATTTTAAAAAGTGCTGTTTGTGTTCAGTGCACAGTCTTCAGGAGATGAAACGAAAATTGTTTTATCAGCCAGGGTGGTCTTTTGTAGGGGAAACAAGATTTGGCTGATCTTGATAATTGTGTATATCACTAACTTTCTACTGTAAAATACGGCAAAATGTATATCTATATCTACTTTACTCTGTCTTAAATTCTTTCTAAGACTGACATGAATTATATTAATAAATAGAAAGGGTTTTTTAATATGCAGACTAAGACATGTATAATATCTCTATGACACTACTTCGAATGTGATCATCATTTCTGTAAATAATTTATTCAAACTGTCAAGTTTTTAACTTAAATACATAGATTATATGTACAATGTATTGATATTTCTAAAACTTAAACAAAGGACCAAGTACAAAAGTAAGTCATTATTTTCGAATACTAAAGAAAAATTGCATCGACTTGCAATGTGCATAGGCTGACAAGGGTGTTCTTAAGTGGGTAACTGTACACGGCAAATTTTGAAAAATATATATTAGAAATTTAAATATCTTCATGCAATATAACGATTTTAAAAGCCTGTAAGATAATTAATTTACAATGCTTACGACTCAGTTTTAAATGTTTTGTAAATTGTGATACTCTTTTTAGAAAATCACTATTATAGTCTTTTTCTTTACAAATAAATTTGTTTTTGGCACAGTCATTTTGAAATGTTTGTAACAGACGTACTTAAAAATATGTAACGTTTGATAACCCACATTTTGCAAAATCATTATCAGAAGGGCAAACATTAAGATGACAATCACATAAGAATATAATCGTGACATCCTTGCATCTATTTTGGGGGGAAGAACACAATTTCAATTTTAACTATGTCATGAGAATTTGCCATACTTGCACTAATATATAACTAAAGATTGTTTTTATTTTAACTTTATCGATTTATTGCGGGTTGGTACATTGACATGGTTTGGAATTGCGTTTTTACACGTAGAAAATAAAGCTCGGACAGGTTTCACGGTTGTGTCCGACCTATCAAAAATACGATATTCCATCCGAAATATCGATTTGTTGTTCTAAAACGGTTTAAATTGGGACAGTTATGTTACAGTCAATGTTCAGTGATGCAATTTGATATATAGCTTTATATTTGGCGAGTTCAACCCCTTTTCTATATATTATACTATGTAGTAATGTCCGTGAAGTACGCGGGCTAACGGGCTAGCAGTCTAGCGGGCTAACAGTATGAACTGAGCGGGCTAGCAGTCTAGCGGGCTAACAGTGTGAACTAGGCGGGCAAGCAGTCTAGCGGGCTAACAGTGTGAACTGGGCGGGCTAGCAGTATAGCGGGCGAACAGATGTGAACTGGCGGGCTGGCGGGCAAGCGGCTAAAATCTAAAACTTTATTTATTGAACATAAAAATGTTATGATACATTACCTGGCAGTGTGAAGTGGGCGGGCTAACAGTGTAGCGGGCTAGCAGTGTGAACTGGGCGGGCTGGCGGGCCAGCGGGCTAAAATCTAAAACTTTATTGATTCAACATGAAACGTTATGATACATTACCTGGCAGTGTGAAGTGGGCGGGCTAGCAGTGTAGCGGGCTAGCAGTGTGAACTTGGCGGGCTGGCGGGCCAGCGGGCTAAAATCTAAAACTTTATTGATTGAACATTAAAACCTCATGATACATTTCCTAGCAGTGTGAATTGGACGGGCTGACAGTGTAGCGGGCTAGCAGTGTGAACTGGGCGGGCTGGCGGGCCAACGGGCTAAAATCTAAAAACTTTATTGATTGATCATAAAAAACGTTATGATACATTACCTGGCAGTGTGAAGTGAGCGGGCTAACAGTGTAGCCGGCTATCAGTGTGAACTGGGCGGGCTGGCGGGCCAGCGGGATAAAATCTAAAACTTTATTGATTCAACATTAAAACCTCATGATACATTTCCTAGCAGTGTGAATTGGACGGGCTGACAGTGTAGCGGGCTAGCAGTGTAAACTGGGCGGGCTGGCGGCCAGCGGGCTAAAATCTTAAACTTTATTGATTGAACATAAAAACGTTATGATACATTACCTGGCAGTGTGAAGTGGGCGGGCTAACAGTGCAGCGGGCTAGCAGTGTGAACTGGGCGGCTGGCGGCCAGCGGGCTAAAATCTAAAACTTTATTGATTGAACATTAAAACCTCATGATACATTTCCTAGCAGTGTGAATTGGACGGGCTGACAGTGTAGCGGGCTAGCAGTGTGAACTTGACGGGCTAACAGTGTAGCGGGCTAGCATGTGAACTGCGCGGGCTGGCGGGCCAGCGGGATAAAATCTAAAACTTTATTGATTCAACATTAAAACCTCATGATACATTTCCTAGCAGTGTGAATTGGACGGGCTGACAGTGTAGCGGGTTAGCAGTGTAAACTGGGGGCTGGCGGGCCAGCGGGCTAAATCTAAAAACTTTATTGATTCAACAATTAAACCTCATGATACATTACCTGGCAGTGTGAAGTGGCGGGCTAACAGTGTGGCGGGCTAGCAGTGTGAACTGGGCGGGCTGGGCGGGCCAGCGGGCTAAACTTTAAAACTTAATTGAATCAACATAAAAACCTTACTATACATTTCCTAGCTGTTAATAAGCTCG
>NW_026861156.1:0-89213 GCF_026571515.1 Ruditapes philippinarum | reverse complement strand
ATTGTGCTCTGCCAAAATGGTGTCATATTGGTGATAAATTTCTGCCAAGTTTTCTTTAAAAAAACATTGCAGCGGTTTAAAGGTTATGGACAGACATGAAATGTAACTTTTTTAACATTTGACCTGTGTGACCTTGACCTTGGGGGTAGCACATCGTCTCATAATGGTGATCACTTGTGCCAAACTATTTAGAAATATTTCAGAGGTTTAAAAGTTATCGAGAACACACAAAATGTAGACTTTTATACATTTTACACCTTTAAAGGTGACTTTGACCTAGGGGTAGCCACTCAATTATTTCATTCTGCACATGTTCTTATAATGATGAATAATTGTGCCAAGTAATTTCTTAAAAATTCAGCGGTTAAAAAGTTATAGAGCAGACACGAAATGTAGACTTTTTAACATTTGACCTTAAAGTGTGACATTGACCTTTTAGGAAGCAACCCAATTATTGCGCTCTGCTCGTTGTCTCATAATGGTGATCAGTTGTGCCATGTTATTTCAAAAAATTTTCAGCAGTTAAAAATTTATGGAGTGGACACGAAATGTAGACTTTTTATTAAGAAATGAAGACTTTTTAACATTTGACCTTAAAATGTGACCTTGACCTTTTAAGAAGTAACCCAATTATTGCCTTCTGCACATTGTCTCATTATTGTGATCACTTATGCAAGTTATTAAAAAAAATTTCACCGGTTCATGTACAGACTCAATCAAACCGAGTCTTCAATTCTTATGTAATTTTGTTGTAATTGATGCTTCCGAGGGATCACTTTGTTTCCAGAATTTTAAAATTTATGGAGCGGACACGAAATCGGAAATGTAGACTTTTTATTATGAAATGAAGACTTTTTAACATTTGACCTTTAAGTGTGACCTTAACCTAGGGGGTAGCAACCCAATTATTGTGCTCTGCATATTGTCTCATCATGGTGGTCACTTGTGCAAAGTTTTTTTAAAAATTTCAGCGGTTCAAAAGTTATGGAGCGGACACAAAAGAATTACGGACGGACTGACAGACGCTACATAGAAAGGGATTTAAAATATTAAAGCAAAATTTAGACATTTGAGTTTGAAGGTCAAGGTCATTAATGTCTGAATTATCAAGGTAAAAGACTGCAACAGCAACGCCAACATGACTGTCACAATACCTCTATTTTTTGCAAAAAAGAGTCGAGCTAAAAGATGTTTTTTCAATATTTGCGCTGCCTGACCTAGTTGTTCACCCTTAAGATGACACATATTCAAACTTGAGCTAGAAATCATTCATTAGTAAACAACATTTCAGACCAATTTTGCTGGATATTTGAATCGAAACAGAATCCACTTGTGTGTAAACAAGCTTTTCCATATTTGGACTTTGTGGCCTAGTTTTTGACCAAAGAAAACACACATTCCAATTTCCAAGATATTTGAAATAAAATATTTTCTCCTAGAGTTTAACCAGTTTTTCATTATTTTCGCTGTGTGACCTAGTTTTAACACAAGGTTACTCATAATCTAAGTTTAGCTAAAAATAATTAAAACAACCTTCCTGATCAATTTCAGGTTTTTTTGACAAAAGCAATTGTCACTTGAATGTTAACAATATTCTTTTCTATTTTTAACTTCTGTGACATAGTTTTCATCCGAAAAAAACCATGTTTGAATTTTTCTAAGAAATTTGACTTGGCCAAACACACAGATGGCAATTGAGGCAAAAATGTGACCACAATAATGTCAATGAACTAAATGTGGACGAACGGACAAGGGTCGTTCAATGATTCCAAAAGCTCACCCTGAGCCATCTCAGGTGAGCTAAAATGCCAAGCTAGAATAACTTCAGCTTTTAGCCAATACCCTGGTCAATACCCTGATGTTAAGCTCACTGGTTTTACACTTTTATTGTTGAAGAACCAAATACTTCAAGGACAGGCTAACTTGTTACCTGACACCAGGCACTGCAGTGTGGATGTACTCAATAGCTAATGCAACTTGGAGGAGAATTTTCACTCTTTTCTGCGCATTCAGTTTCAGGATTGACTTTTCCCTGTCATGTTTGAGGACTTCATAAAGATCACCATTTTCACAAAGTGGAGAGACGAACCAAACCTCTCTTTTTCTGAAATATCAAAGTGTCATTTAAAGGTTTTTTTTAAGTATTAAAGTGTATATTTACTTTGTAATTTTAATGATTTAAAGTTTTAAACTTGAAATCTGTCCATAGGTGAAAATGTCCCCATTTACAGCTTTGTAGCTGGACAACTTGACAGTTGACCAGTTTAAAAACAAGGGGGCCATTGGCCCCAATGCACTCACCTGAGTACTAAAATGCAGTTGATATGCAAAAGTGAAGTTACCAGGTCTAAAAAAAATCCGAACAAGGTTAATTTTTTGTGTAGGTAAGAAGTTGATGTTTTAAGACAATAAACTAAGAACTTTAAAGTTATGATCAAGGTTAAAGTTTGTGTATGGAAACAGTTTCTACTATATACATTTAAAAAGCTATGACCCCGGGGCGGGGCCAATTTTGACCCTAGAGCTATAATTTGATCAATCTTGGTGGAGTTCTACTACACAATGCTTCATGCTAAATATCTAACCTCTTGCCTTTGTCAATTCAGAGGAGAAGGTTTTTTTAAGTTTTTACTCTATACATAGAAGGAAAACCTATGACCCCTGGGCTGGGCCAATTTTGACCCTAGGGCTATAATTTGAACAATCTTGGTAGAGTTTCACTTCACATCGCTTCATGCCAAATATCTAAGTGTGTGCCTATGTCAATTCAGAGGAGAAGGTTTTTTAATTTTTTTTACTATATATATATATATATATATATAAATTATAATGTTTAAGAAATAACAAACTCTATATGTAAAATCGGTAGCGCTTTCAATGCTTTCTTTGCATATCTTCAGCCGAAACTTTAATAAACATATAAACAAATGACGTAACGTCATGAAAAAAGCGGGAACGTTAAATGATAACGTATTTCCCGGCAAACACAATATGGTTATTTATACTGAAAAATAGAGAATACGGACATTGAGCATAATCCGTACAATCTGGCAGTGAATAAATGACATTTATTAAAGGGAGGTAATAAAATTCACAAGTTAATGATTTTATGGCCACAAATTGTATGGTAATTAACAATTTTTACTCAATAAATATTGCTAAATAAACGAACAATTGGACTGAATAAAATCGCAATCATTTCTTTCATTATTAAAAATGAAGAGATTGTAATAAATATGAAGTACTTGTATATATATACCTTGTTAAATGATTTTTAACCATGAGCATTTAGCTGTGGTTTTAATAACTTGATTAAAAGTTTTTCTTTTTCTTCTCTAAAATTATCACTTTCGATTAATATCTTATATAGAGGGAAAATGCTAAATTTACCTCCTGAACAATTATGTAAATGTTTATTTACTTGTAAATTCTGAGTTCTTCAGTGTTTGTTTGTTGCCTATGTAAAGTCATACGTTTACATAATTCATTTTTTGTTTGGCCAATATAAAACTGTTTACAGTTGTCACAAATTATTGAATATATCACATTTTTTGAAACACAGTTCATACTTTGTTTTATCTTAAATGTCTTACTGTTACAAAATTGTATTTCATTTCCTTCTATTAGAGAAGGACATGTCTTACACCTACTCCTGTTGCATTTAGAAACTGTTGTTACAGTATTATTTGTCATGTCGAACTTTGAAGAGGTTAAGATGTTTTGAAGATTTTTTGCTTGTCTTTTACTGTTTATAATGCGCTTCGTTTCTAAAAACACTGTTCATGCTTTTCACTTTTTCGTAACACATTCTCACAAGATCGAATTGCTTGGGAAATATTGGTATTTTTGGGATTAAATGTTGTTTACACATGGGATACGTTGTACTTGTTGTTAGCTGTTATGTTTTCTTCAGTTTTGATGGGACCTTTCAATTTGGCTTTAGATATTCCGTATGTAATAATTTCATCTGGGTAATTCTGATTTTTAAGTCTTGTAGTTAGTTCTGAGAGGCGCTTTTCTTGCAGTGTTTCTCCTCTTACTATAGTTATGATTCTTGACGCAAGGTTGAAAGGAATGTTTAACTTTGTATGTTTCGGATGACACGATTTAAAGTTGAGGTAGTTGTATGTGTCCGTCGGTTTACTGTAGATATCTGTTGTTATATGTGTTCCAGATTTCATAACTAATACATCTAAAAATGGCATGCTCGTTTCACTTTTATTCATCGTAAATTGAATACAGGGGTGTAAATTGTTTATTTTCTTAATAAATCATCTGTGTTGATATTTTTTTCCCGACTATTAAAAAAAACAATCATCCAAAAATCTCTTCCAGTTCATTTTAATGTAGTTTGAAAAGTCGTTTCCATGTATTGTTGATATTCTTTCGTAGAATGTTTTCTCTAGATATCCAAGTACCAAAGTAGCATACGTTGGGGCGACTTTAGTACCCATAGCTGTTCCTTTATTCTGGATATAATATTTGCCGTCAAAAAATAAAATACGTTATTCTTTAGGATAAGTTGCAGTGATTTCAATATAAATTGGTGTTGGAATCTTGTATCTATTTTATCGGGAAAATTTTTCTATCCAGTGTTGAATTGCCTGTAAGCCCAGATCATGTGGAATGTTTGTATACAAATTTACGACATCAAAGGTAACTAAAATGGAATCTTCTTCTACATTTTCCGGCAAGTAATTCAGGAAATCTAAGTCATCTCTAATGAAACTTGGAACTTGTCTGCATAATGGTTTTAATATGAGGTCTAAAAAGTGGCTAAGTCTCTGTGTAACACTGTTAGGTCCCCTACAATAGGCCTAAACTTTAAATCATCTGGTGCAGAAACTTTAATGTATTCAGATTTATTATTATTAATTGCCTCTTCAATTTTCCTACTTTTGTGAATTTTAGGTAATCCATAAAAAAAGCTGGTTGAACTTTCAAAATTAGTCAAATATGTAGATTCCTCCTTTACCAATCCTTTACCGTGTTTATTTACAATATCATTTAATTCTTTCCGTGTCCTTAAATCTGCGTTTATATCTGTCTCTGAATAGTAAACTTTCATCACTCAACATTTTCAAAATGTGATCTCTATAGTAGTTATTGTCCATACAAACTACAGCACCGCCTTTATCTGCTTCTTTTATGATTAATGATTTTTTTGAATAATATACTTTTCAATGCTGATCTATCTTTCTTCATTAAATTAGAATGAACATCAGATTTATTTTCAAGTGGGATTTCCTTTAATGATTCAATGGCCTCTTCTAAAAAGATATCTTTACTTTTAGGAGGTTTCCATCTAGTTTTATTTCGTACTAAGGGTAAATCGTTTCTACCATTATCTTTATCATCTTCATGGAAAAACTCACTAAGCCTTAATCTTCGACAAAATTCTTTTATATCAGTTTGTAATTCTGTTTTATTTTCCATTGGAGTAGGAGTAAACTTAAGCCCCTTGCTAAGTAATTTTTACTTCACTTTCTGATAATTCTATAGTGGAAGAAAGATTTATTACCTTTGGGTGTATTTCTGAGCTTTTAGTAGTATCTATGTTATTTAAAATAGATCCTTGGTTTACATCACTTCCTTCCGAAACGTTTTCTTCGCTGTTCACAAGTTTGTTTACATTTGCATTCCCTCCTCCATCTTTGACGAATGGAGTTAGTCCTAAAAAAGACTTTCTTGCATTTTTTCCAATATACGTTGTTCCATTTTCTGTATAAGGTCTTGATGGTAGATTTTGACGGTTATTGTATCGATATTGATATCCATTTGTTTCATTTCCTCTATTATAATGACCATATCCCCTCTGAGTGCTGTTTCTTCTGCCATCATTGTAGCTATTAAATTGTTCATATCTTTCTTTCGTGGGCCTTCACTGCTGAACTAGTATTTATTGATCTATTTGTATTTTCAGGTCGGATGATTGTTGAAAATCTAGTTTGTTGAATTCTTTCATTTCTATTATTTCTTTCTTGCTTTTTTTCTTTTTTGTTTCTTTGCCTATCTTCTGTTAGAAATATATCGTTACCATACTTGATTTCATAATCATTTAACCAACCTTTTTTCTTTTCCCAAATATTCAATGACTTTTCTTCTTCATTCTTACATTCATTGGTCCACATTTGTTGAAGTTTTTCACATATTTCTCCATTTGACTTCTTTTTGAAGATAACGATCATCTCCTTGTCTATTTCATCAAATGTATCTTTGTATCTTTTTGCTTTATTTTTCATTATTTTGATTTCAGATTCGAACAATCGTACAGCTGTATCTCTTCTTATTTCTTTGTCATCTGCATGTTCATTTGCGATAAGCTTTGGTCGATATTTTCTTGGTAGAATAGGTATTGTCTTGCACTTCCAACTATCGTAGATATCTGCCGTGTTTTGAAATTTTATATTGTTCCAATATGCTTGTTTTCTTTCATTAAGTGAGGTTTTCCATAGTTTTATCATAGATTTTCTTATTTTCCAGGATTGACTACTAATACTTGTGTCATCTGGTATGAATTCATCATTTATTTGAGTTACTGTGAGATGTGACATATCTTCATCTAAATCTCCTGACAATTCTGATAACCGTTTTTCTATACCATGGACAGCTTTCAGCACTTCTTTGTTTCCACCTTTTGTAACATCAATGAGTTCACATAGTGTAATATTTATAATCTCTAGCTTACTTGATAACTCTTCTAGGATGTGCGTTTCCATAATTGTTCTAGTGTTTGCCGTGTGCTCTTTTTCTGGAGTTGATACGAAATCAAATCAAAGATCTCCTTCGTTGTTATTTCTTCCTTACACAAGTGTAAAATATTAAAACGTGATGAATGTTCCTTGTGCAGTGTTGAAATATATAAAATTATAATGTTTAAGAAATAACAAACTCTATATGTAAAATCGGTAGCGCTTTCAATGCTTTCTTTGCATATCTTCAGCCGAAACTTTAATAAACATATAAACAAATGACGTAACGTCATGAAAAAAAGCGGGAACGTTAAATGATAACGTATTTCCCGGCAAACACAATATGGTTATTTATACTGAAAAATAGAGAATACGGACATTGAGCATAATCCGTACAATAGAAGGAAATGAAATACAATTTTGTAACAGTAAGACATTTAAGATAAAACAAAGTATGAACTGTGTTTCAAAAAATGTGATATATTCAATAATTTGTGACAACTGTAAACAGTTTTATATTGGCCAAACAAAAAATGAATTATGTAAGCGTATGACTTTACATAGGCAACAAACAAACACTGAAGAACTCAGAATTGTTACAAGTAAATAAACATTTACATAATTGTTCAGGAGGTAAATTTAGCATTTTCCCTCTATATAAGATATTAATCGAAAGTGATAATTTTAGAGAAGAAAAAGAAAAAACTTTTAAATCAAGTTATTTAAAACCACAGCTTAAATGCTCATTGTTAAAAATCATTTAACAAGGTATATAATATACAAGTACTTTCATATTTATTACAATCTCTTCATTTTTAATTATGAAAGAAATGATTGCGATTTTATTCAGTCCAATTGTTCGTTTATTTAGCAATATTTATTAAGTAAAAATTGTTAATTACCATACAATTTGTGGCCATAAAATCATTAACTTGTGAATTTTATTACCTCCCTTTAATAAATGTCATTTATTCACTGCCAGATTTGTACGGATTATGCCTCAATGTCCGTATTCTCTATTTTCAGTATAAATAACCATATTGTGTTTGCCGGGAAATACGTTATCATTTAACGTTCCCGCTTTTTTCATGACGTTACGTCATTTGTTTATATGTTTATTAAAGTTTCGGCTGACAGATATGCAAAGAAAGCATTGAAAGCGCTACCGATTTTACATAATAGAGTTTTTTATTTTCTTAAACATTATAATTTTATATATTTCAACACTGCACAAAGGAACATTCATCAAAGTTTTAATATTTTACACTTGTGTAAGGAAGAAATAACAACGAAGGAGATCTTTGATTTGAATTTCGTAATCAAACTCCAGAAAAAGAGCACACGGCAAACACTAAGAACAAATTATGGAAACGCACATCCTAGAAGAGTTATCAAAGTAAGCTAGAGATTAAATAAATATTACACTATGTGAACTCATTGATGTTACAAAAAGGTGGAAACAAAAGAAGTGCTGAAAAAGCTGTCCATGGCTATAGAAAAACGGTTATCAGAATTGTCAGGAGATTTAGATGAAGATATGTCACATCTCACAGTAACTCAAATAAATGATGAATTCATACCAGATGACACAAGTATTAGTAGTCAATCCTGGAAAATAAGAAAATCTATGATAAAACTATGGAAAACCTCACTTAATGAAAGAAAACAAGCAATTATCATAGTATTGCAAGCAATCCATAAGTCCCCTACCGGTAAGAGCCCAAGCAACATTCTGAAGGGCCATTTGCCATTCACTTATGTTCCTATTTTAAGTAAATTTGTTGAAAAAGTTCTTTAAAAGTGATCACAGGAAACAGTTTTTATGTTATTTTTTAAACATCCCTGTTATCAAAATATATCATTTTTAAAATCCTATCATGATTGAAGAAGTGGAGTAAAAATTACCAATTTTCTCAAAAAAAAATCTAGTCAAAGGGGCATAATTCTGGAAATAGTCTTGCTAGAGTATTGGGACCATCACAAATGTTGAGTGATAATAAGAAACATTTATATGAAGTTTGAAGTAGATACATTCAGAAAAAGAAGTTTTAAAAAAAACAAAACAATGTTTTTTCATGAAAATTTTAAGTTCAAAAGGGAGGTAATTCTGATAAATTTTGTGCTAGAGTTGTAAACCTTGTCACATATGATGTGGTTGATTACAAAGCAACTTATGTTTAAAGTTTGAAGAAAATACCTTAAGAAATAAAGAAACTTATAGTGAAAAAACTTAAAAACTAGAATCAGAAATCTTGAAATTCAGTCTATTTGTTGCCATAGCAACCAGAATTTTCAACATAGGAAGATAAGAAAAGGATGTGCATAATTTCCATACTGCCATATACCCATATGTCAAGTTTCATAAACATATTTTCAGTACTTTTTGTGTTATCACTGGATCCAGGTTATGTGTAAAATTTGCCATATTTTCAATCTATTTGTTGCCATAGGCAACCAGAATTTTCAACATAGGAAGAAAAGAAAAAGACGTGCATAATCTCCATACTGCCATCTATCCATATATCAAGTTTCATAAAAATATTTTCAGTACTTTTTGCGTTATTGTGGGATCCAGGTTATGTGTAAAATTTGCCATATTTTCAGTCTATTTGTTGCCATAGCAACCAGAATTTTCAACATAGGAAGAAAAGAAAAAGACGTGCATAATCTCCATACTGCCATCTATCCATATATCAAGTTTCATTAAAATATTTTCAGTAGTTTTTGTGTTATCGCGGGATCCAGTTTTGTGGACGGACGGACTGACGGACGGACAGACGGACTGACGGACGGACGGACGGACAGACGGACAGACGGACGGAGGGTAAACCTAAAGTCCCCTCCGGTAAACCGGTAGGGGACTAACAAGCATATTGGAACAATATAAAATTTCAAAACACGGCAGATATCTACGATAGTTGGAAGTGCAAGACAATACCTATTCTACCAAGAAAATATCGACCAAAGCTTATCGCAAATGAACATGCAGATGACAAAGAAATAAGAAGAGATACAGCTGTACGATTGTTCGAATCTGAAATCAAAAATAATGAAAAATAAAGCAAAAAAGATACAAAGATACATTTGATGAAATAGACAAGGAGATGATCGTTATCTTCAAAAAAGAAGTCAAATGGAGAAATATGTGAAAAACTTCAACAAATGTGGACCAATGAATGTAAGAATGAAGAAGAAAAGTCATTGAATATTGGGAAAAGAAAAAAGGTTGGTTAAATGATTATGAAATCAAGTATGGTAACGATATATTTCTAACAGAAGATAGGCAAAGAAACAAAAAAAAAAAAAAGCAAGAAAGAAATAATAGAAATGAAAGAATTCAACAAACTAGATTTTCAACAATCATCCGACCTGAAAATACAAATAGATCAATAAATACTAGTTCAGCAGTGAAGGCCCACGAAAGAAGATATAAACAATTTAATAGCTACAATGATGGCAGAAGAAACAACACTCAGAGGGGATATGGTCATTATAATAGAGGAAATGAAACAAATGGATATCAATATCGATACAATAACCGTCAAAATCTACCATCAAGACCTTATACAGAAAATGGAACAACGTATATTGGAAAAAATGCAAGGAAGTCTTTTTTAGGACTAACTCCATTCGTCAAAGATGGAGGAGGGAATGCAAATGTAAACAAACTTGTGAACAGCGAAGAAACGTTTCGGAAGGAAGTGATGTAAACCATGGATCTATTTTTAAATAACATAGATACTACTAAAAGCTCAGAAATACACCCAAAGGTAATAAATCTTTCTTCCACTATAGAATTATCAGAAAGTGAAGTAAAATTACTTAGCAAGGGGCTTAAGTTTACTCCTACTCCAATGGAAAATAAAACAGAATTACAAACTGATATAAAAGAATTTTGTCGAAGATTAAGGCTTAGTGAGTTTTTCCATGAAGATGATAAAGATAATGGTAGAAACGATATACCCTTAGTACGAAATAAAACTGGATGGAAACCTCCTAAAAGTAAAGATATCTTTTTTAGAAGAGGGCCATTGAATCATTAAAGGAAATCCCACTTGAAAATAAATCTGATGTTCATTCTAATTTAATGAAGAAAGACAGATCAGCATTGAAAAGTATATTATCAAAAAAATCATTAATCATAAAAGAAAGCAGATAAAGGGCGGTGCTGTAGTTTGTATGGACAATAACTACTATAGAGATCACATTTTGAAAAATGTTGAGTGATGAAAAGTTACTATTCAGAGACAGATATAAACGCAGATTTAAGGACACGGAAAGAATTAAATGATATTGTAAATAAACACGGTAAAGGATTTGGTAAAGGAGGAATCTACATATTTGACTAATTTTGAAAGTTCAAACCAGCTTTTTTTATGGATTACCTAAAATTCACAAAAGTAGGAAAATTGAAGAGGCAATTAAATAATAATAAATCTGAATACATTAAAGTTTCTGCACCAGATGATTTAAAGTTTAGGCCTATTGTAGGGGACCTAACAGTGTTACACAGAGACTTAGCCACTTTTTAGACCTCATATTAAAACCATTATGCAGACAAGTTCCAAGTTTCATTAGAGATGACTTAGATTTCCTGAATTACTTGCCGGAAAATGTAGAAGAAGATTCCATTTTAGTTACCTTTGATGTCGTAAATTTGTATACAAACATTCCACATGATCTGGGCTTACAGGCAATTCAACACTGGATAGAAAATTTTCCCGATAAAATAGATACAAGATTCCAACACCAATTTATATTGAAATCACTGCAAACTTATCCTAAAGAATAACGTATTTTATTTTGACGGCAAATATTATATCCAGAATAAAGGGGAACAGCTATGGTACTAAAGTCGCCCCAACGTATGCTACTTTGGTACTTGATATCTAGAGAAAACATTCTACGAAAGAATATCAACAATACATGGAAACGACTTTTCAAAACTACATTAAAATGAACTGGAAGAGATTTTTGGATGATTGTTTTTTAATAGTCGGGAAAAATATCAACACAGATGATTTATTAAGAGAAATAAAACAATTTACACCCCTGTATTCAATTTACGATGAATAAAAGTGAAACGAGCATGCCATTTTTAGATGTATTAGTTATGAAATCTGGAACACATATAACAACAGATATCTACAGTAAACCGACGGACACATACAACTACCTCAACTTTAAAATCGTGTCATCCGAAACATACAAAGTTAAACATTCCTTTCAACCTTGCGTCAAGAATCATAACTATAGTAAGAGGAGAAACACTGCAAGAAAAGCGCCTCTCAGAACTAACTACAAGACTTAAAAAATCAGAATTACCCAGATGAAATTATTACATACGGAATATCTAAAGCCAAATTGAAAGGTCCCATCAAAACTGAAGAAAACATAACAGCTAACAACAAGTACAACGTTATCCCATGTGTAACAACATTTAATCCCAAAAATACCAATATTTCCCAAGCAATTCGATCTTGTGAGAATGTGTTACGAAAAAGTGAAAAGATGAACAGTGTTTTAGAAACGAAGCGCATTATAAACAGTAAAAGACAAGCAAAAAATCTTCAAAACATCTTAACCTCTTCAAAGTTCGACATGACAAATAATACTGTAACAACAGTTTCTAAATGCAACAGGAGTAGGTGTAAGACATGTCCTTCTCTAATAGAAGGAAATGAAATACAATTTGTAACAGTAAGACATTTAAGATAAAACAAAGTATGAACTGTGTTTCAAAAAATGTGATATATTCAATAATTTGTGACAACTGTAAACAGTTTTTATATTGGCCAAACAAAAAATGAATTATGTAAACGTATGACTTTACATAGGCAACAAACAAACACTGAAGAACTCAGAATGTTACAAGTAAATAAACATTTACATAATTGTTCAGGAGGTAAATTTAGCATTTTCCCTCTATATAAGATATTAATCGAAAGTGATAATTTTAGAGAAGAAAAAGAAAAACTTTTAATCAAGTTATTAAAACCACAGCTAAATGCTCATTGTTAAAAATCATTTAACAAGGTATATATATACAAGTACTTCATATTTATTACAATCTCTTCATTTTTAATTATGAAAGAAATGATTGCGATTTTATTCATTCCAATTGTTCGTTTATTTAGCAATATTTATTAAGTAAAAATTGTTAATTACCATACAATTTGTGGCCATAAAATCATTAACTTGTGAATTTTATTACCTCCCTTTAATAAATGTCATTTATTCACTGCCAGATTGTACGGATTATGCTCAATGTCCGTATATATATATATAATATATATATATATATATATATATATATATATATATAAAACCTATGACCCCCTGGGGTGGGGCAAATTTTGACCTCAGGGCTATAATTTGAACAACATTGGTAGAGTACCTATAGGTGATATTACATACCAAATATCTAAGCTCTAAGCTTTGTACCTTCAGACAAGAAGATTTTTTAAGTGTTTACTATATACATATAAGGAAAACCTATGACCCCGGGGCGGGGCCAATTTTGACCCTAGGGCTATAATTTGAACTATCATGGTAGAGTTCTACTACACAATGCTTCATACAAAATATCTTACCTCTAACCTTTGTCAATTCAGAGGAGATTTTTTTTAAATTTTTTACTATATACATATAAGGAAAACCTATGACCCGCTGGGGGGGCCAATTTTGCCCACAGGGCTATAATTTGAACAACTTTGGCAGAAGACCTATAGTTGATATTATATACCAAATCTATAGATGATATTATATACCAAATGTCTAAGCTCTTAGCATTGTACCTTCAAACAAGAATATTTTTTAAGTTTTTACTATATACATATAAGGAAAACCTATGACCCCCGGGACGGCGCCAGTTTTGATCCCAGGGTTATAATTTGAACAACTTTGGTAGAAGACCTATAGGTGATATTATATACCAAATATCTAAGCTCTAGGCCTTGAATATTCAGGCAAGAAGATTATTAAAGTTTGCATTTTTTAATCTCCTTTTCTAGCCCCGTGACCTTTTTGTGTTTGTTTGTGTCATTTTACGCCTTTTCCCAACATTATTTCAGTCATACATGCGGGTAGTTTCCTAACCATCGTTCCTGGAGAGTTACACCAGTACTTGACTACCTTCCTCCGCGCTAAACTACCAAAGGCCCCGTGACCTACTTATGCAACAGACCGGAACCATTATAACAACTTTGGCAGGGGACCACCCAAGAATCATTCCAGTAAAGTTTAGGTTACTCTGCAGTCATTGGTTTTTGAAGAGATGTTGTTTAAAGAAATTGTTGACGACACACGACGACGGCTGACAGAAGGTGGGGGATCACAATAGCTCCCCATGAGCATGTTGTGCTCATTTGAGCTAAAAATCAAGAATGTCTTTGGTAAATACAAATTCTCCCAGCCCAGAATCTTCTTCAACAAAGTTATCACTCACCTGATATCTATAAATGACAAGAATCAATAAATATTGTTAACTATAATTGAAAAACAGATATAATCTTAACCCTACACTTATAACATAACATTCATATCTGCATCTAAAACAGTGCAAATGTAAACAAGCTTTGCCATAGTAGACCTTTCTATCTTAAATAAACTTCGTAAACGGATTTTTTAATACGGAATAAATTTGGAGATTTTCTCAAAATATAAATGATAAAAATATTATGCTTAAACTGTAATACAGCGGTTTTTTTACATGCATATGCTACTTATAGTATTTCTTTAAACCATCAACACAATAGAGACAATACATGTTCTTGTGGCTTATCAATTGGTCGCACTAATTTTTGTGATGTTTCATTTATTGCACCAACGGCAGGATACAGTATTTCCCTGGTAACACGTTTACTAAGACACTGATATATGGTTGGTCAAGTGATGTAATTCGCAAATGTTGTGTAAAATGTAGTATAAATGTGTGAATTTCAATATGTACATACCTGGTGCACACACTGAACATGGTGGGAAGTAGGGATGGGTAACATCGTATCCATATCACAAATAATAAAATTATATTTACTGACCACTGTTATTCTAAGTAATGTAATGTTTATATTAATGTTTCTGATGTTTTACCAGTTATTTTATAGAAATTGTACACATTTTCTGAGAAAATTTGAAAAAAAAGTTTCCTACGGAATATATATTCGAATCATTTGAAAATAAACGGTTGCGAATATCTAGTACAGAGTCTAGAGGTGGCATCATTACGGCAACTAAACATAACCATGTACGGTTGATATATTCTGAAGCATCTGGCGGGGATTGAACTAAATCAGGAAGTGATGCTAAAAGTTAGCCTTCGCCTACCACCGTTCATTCTAAAAATCTTAATACAATGCAAATAGTGTTGCAGCGAAAAGTGACGACACTGTATAATAGTAATAGTCAGGTTTTCCCACTCAAAGGTATAACTGTAAGAAAATCGGCAATTTTTGAGTACCTAGGGTTAAATGTATGTCGGTATAACATATGTACTATTATTGTATAATTCTAACGCTAAAGCTTTACTACATTTAATAAATACTTAGTAACAGTGATATTTATACAAATATACATACGACGAGTGCCGGGTGTATCAAATGTTGCAGCAGGTCAACGTAATCGACCGGCGCATCGCAGGAGGAATAAGCATTCCCTTGTAAATCAAATAAGAGAAAACCAGGCTCTCTACAGGAGATTCCCCCCACCCCCCCCCCCTAAAAGAAATCAAAAACTACTCTGTGAACTCGGCGTCAGCAGGGACAGCAGTAATGACATTTACCTTTAGTCTTGCTTTCACAACACTCAAAACTTAATGGCATGTTGGTCATTGGTTGAAAAATTAATTAGCATTACAACAAAGAATACATAAATACATAAATTGGGAAACTTGTATTGTTTTTTTTTTGTTTTGTTTTTTTGTCTTTATAACAAGTTATGGTTATATTCTCTTCTTCTTTAATATGTTGATAGAAATACTATTTAAAGAATATACATGTACAATGACTACTGTAATACAGTTTTAACGTACTGATTATTTTATTTTCCGCGCATTTATGTTTTGAGTAAATCCCCGAAATTATTCCGTATTACGAAGTCCGTTTACGAAGTCTGTTTCAAATAGAAAGGTCTAGTAGGGCTGTGTGACTTAGCTTTTGACCCCAGATAACCAATATTCAAACTTGAGCTGCCAGTATAATTCGATTTATAGTATCAAAACATTTTTGTTGTTACATGTATGTTTTGGCATACTTGGACTCTGAATTTAGATTTTAACCCCAAATTACCCGTAATTAAAGTTGAGATAGAAATAAACATAACAACCTTTCTGACATATTTCTAGGATATTTGGGCTGAAAATATTGCCTATCTAAGTGTAATCTAGGTTTTTCCATATAGGGCCGTTTAATCATGCTTTTACCCTTGATGAACCAATTGTCTGAAACTGAATTACGAAGCATAGAAGCAATCGTTCTAACCTCTAGAATGTAAACATGCTTTAAACCTAGTTCTTGATCCCAGATGACACATTGTAGAAATTGAGAAAGAAAACCTCTACACAACCTCTACTGTCAAATTTTAAGGAAACATGGGCTGAAAGTGTACCCTCCAGTTTATCAACTAAAACTATAAATAAAGGTGATTGATACCCCAACCAGCAATCTTGACTTTTGGAAAACAAAATGGTCAGAAGCAAAATTTGAACTAGACCTATATTTCATGAAGTATCAACTGTGTTCAAATGATTTTTAAATAATGGGGGGGGGTCTAAAAGCAAAATTAAAGCCAAGGTCTTCATATAAGCTTTTAGTAACAGTGACCTTGACCTGAGGGCGATAACAATCTGGGTTCTCATATCAGCTTACTACATACCAAGTTTGATAACAATGTCTCATTCCTAACTCTAGTTATTGTCTGGAAACCATTTTTCTATTTTAGTAACTGTGACGTTGACCTTAGAGTGTCCAAAGGCAATAACAACCTGGGTCTTCATATAAGCTTACTATATACCAAGTTTGGTTACAATAGCTCATTCCTAACTCTAGTTATTATCTGAAAACCATTTTGATTTTCGGTGACCTAGACCTTGATCCAAGGGAGTCCAAATGCAATACCAACAAGCAAAATCGTTGAATTTATATCCCCCGCCAAGTACTGGTTATTACTAACACAACAACTGAAGACATAAGGATTTATTTATATATTTATCATGGCATAAACAGTAATATTCTTTTACATGATAAATATTCAGGGCAATAACAGAGCCATAGCTATGCGTTAAATAGTTACATCTGGACATGCAAATGAGATGTTAATTGCTATTTTGTTTCCATGTTTGCAAAAAAGGTTTTGTTAAAATCAGTACACTAGTTGCAAAGAAATACCAACATTGCTCTATATGCATACTACATAACTAAGTAATGGTAAAAACTCTGTAATGAAGGGTCTAGTCAGAACTTACTAATCATGTTGTTTATGTATATATTATTATGTATGTTCCAGGCATCAGTCATCCTTAAATAAAGATATAAAGGAGGATATTGACTCTCATTTATGACTGATACCTTTCATTACAAATGTTAATTAAATTATCGGCTTTTTATCACTGCTTACTTTATTATAAAGCCAGCCCTTTCCGTCAGTAGCCGACCATGTTTTAATTCCCAAAAAAGAACAAGGCAACAATATGCACATCTCCTCTTGGTATTAATGGTTCGAATAAATTTTAGTTGAATCCCAGCCTGTAGTTGCAGAGAAGTAGCGCCAAAGCAATTATTGCTATATATGCATACTGCATAACAAATCAAGGGCCATAACTTTTAGTTAAAGTGTCTAACCGGAACAAGGCGATGATATGCGGATATCTTCTTGGTATTGAAGGTTCCCATAAAGTTTGCGCTATATGCATACTGCATAACTAAGCAAGGGCCATAACTCTAAGTTAAAGTGTCTGACCGGAACAAGGTGACGATTCGCCCATTTCCTCTTAATATAGAAGGTTCCCATAAAGTTTCGTTGAATTCCAGCCAGTAGTTGCAGAGAAGAAGTGTGGAAACGATTGTTGCTCTTATGTATACTGCATAACTAAACAAGGGCCATAACTCTGAGTTAAAGGGTCTGACCGTAACAAGCCGACGATATGCACATGTCCTCCTGATATTGATGATTCCCATAAAGTTTCATTATATTCCAGCGAATAGTTGCCGAGAAGTAGTACGAAAACAATTTTTGCTCTATATGCATACTTCATAACTAATAAAGGGCCATAACTCTGAGTTTCAGTGTCTGACCAGAACAAGGCAACGATATGTGCATCTCCTCTTGGTATTGAATGGTTCCATAAAGTATTCATTGAAATTCAGCCAGTAGTTGCCTAGAAGTAACGCGGAAACGAATAATGTTCTCTATACATACTGCATAACTAATCAAGGGTCATAACTCTGAGTTAAAATGTCTGACCGGGACAAGGCCACGATATGCGCATCTCCTCTTGGTATTACAGGTTCCCATAAAGTTTCATTGAATTCCAGCCAGTAGTTGCAGAGGAGTAGCGCGGACACGAATATTGTTCTGTATGCATACTGCATAACTAATCAAGGGCCATACCTGTGAGTTAAAGTGTCTGACTGCAACAAGGCCATGATATGCATCTCCTCTTAGTATTCAAGGTTTCCATACAGTTTTGTTGAATTCCAGCTAGTAGTTGCAGAGAAGTAGCGCGGAAACGATTTTTGCTCTATATGCATACTGCATGACTAATCAAGGGCCATAACTCTAAGTTTAAGGGTCTGGCTGGAACAACCTGACAATATGCGCATGTCCTTTTGATATTGATGATTCCCATAAAGTTTTGTTGAATTCCAGCTCATATTTGAAGAGCAGTAAAGTCGAAACGAATATTGCTCTATAAGCAAACTGCATAACTAATCAAGGGCCATAACTCTGAATTAAAGTCTCTGACTGGAATAAAACGATATGCCCATGTCCTCTTTGTATTGAAAGTTCCCATAAAGTTGCCTTGAATTCAAGCCAGTAGTTGCAGAGAAGTAGCACAGACAAAATATTGTTCTTAAGCATACTGCATAACTTATCAAGGGCCATAACGCTGAGTTAAAGTGTCTGACTGGAACAAGGCAACGCTATGTGCATTCCCATAAAGTTTTGTTGAATTCCAGCCAGTACTTGCAGAGAAATAGCGCGGAAACGATATTTGCTCTATATGAATACTGCATGACTAATCAAGGGGCATGACTCTGAGTTAAAGGTCTGACCGGAACAATCCGATGACATTGATGATTCCCATATTGTTTTGTTGAATTCCAGCAAGTAGTTGCAGAGAACTAGTGCGGAAACGAAATTCGGACGGATGGACATACAACGCCAAAATAATTGTCCCCCTCCCGTTTTCATCGGCAGGGGATAACCAGGTCTTCATATAGGCTTGCTCAATACCTATTTTTATTGAACTATCTTATTTCTACCGGAAACAGTTTTTCTATTTTAAGTCACAGTTACCTTGACCTTGATCTTAGGGGGTTAGCCCAAATGAAATAAGGTGACCAATATCTTAAATTAGAAATGATTGTACCTTCCCTTTTGCTAAATTTCCAAGATATTTGGGATGGCAATTGTCATGTGCTCGATATTCATTTTACTACAAATATCCCATATATAATGTGTTTTTGTCCTGGTATTTGTATTTATTTTGATTAATTGTCTGTTATATACGAACAAACAAGAAAAGCTGTCACACAAGTGACAAATGTCCCAAAAAGGGTTCTTAAGCATGCAGGTATTACGAAAAGAATAGAGAATGAAAATAACTAATTGCAGCTGTCACACAAGTGACAAATGTCCCCAAAAAGGTTTCTTAAGCATGCAGGTATTACGAAAAGAATAGAGAATGAAAATAACTAATTGCTTAATATTGTTCTTGTGAAATGAAGTGCTATTTATAGCAAACTTAACACGCTGCGACACAACATCTTGATGTGGTAGACACTTATGCAAAATTATTTTATAATCCTTCAATGCATGACAATGTTACAGACGGAAACTAACATGTACCTTCAAACTTATCTTATAATCATAAATACCTTCAAACTATTAGAGCGACCTTGACCTTGGAGGTAGGAACATGAGTCTTTCACACAACACGTCATCCTGATGTGGTAGACATTTGTGCCAAGATATTTTAAAATCCTTCCATGCATGACAAAAATATAGTCCGGACACAAATGTCCTATAATTTCTAAATGTGAAAGCTTGAATCTTCAGAATAAAAGTGTGATGTTGACCTTTGAAAAGGGACGTGGTTCTTGGACGCGACACAATATTGTCATGTGAATGACATTTGTGCAGAGTTATTTCAAAATCCCTCAGTGCAGGACAAAGTTATAGTCTGGACATAATTGTTGTGTAAGTGAGAACGGACAGACGGACATAAGCCTTAGCCACAACACACCGTCTTGATGTAGTAGACATTTGTGCCAAGTTATTTAAAAATCCATGCATGACAAAGTTACAGTCGGGACTTTAACCTCTACTTAAGAAAATGAGTACCTTCAAACTATAAATGTGACCTTGGCCTTGAAGACAGGAAGGGTATCGACATGTCGTCTTAATGTGGTTGACATTTATGCATAGTTATTGTAGTTTTCAATGCATGACAAAGTTACAGTCCGGACACCAATGTGTGTATCTATAAACTCTAATTGTGATAAAGTGAACTTCAAAATGGTAGTGTGTCCTTGACCTTTGAGGTAGGTATATGATTCCTGGACGCAACACATCGTCTTGATGCGGTTGACATTTATGCAAAGTTATTCGAAAATCCTTTGATGCATGACAAAGTTACAGTCCGGATACAAATGTGTGTACCTATAAAATGTTATTGTGACCCTGACCTTTGAGGTAGGTATGTGATTCTTGGACGCGAAACATTGTCTTGTCTTGATATGGTAGGCATTCATGCCAAGTTATAGTACAATCCTTTAATGCATGACAAAGTTACAGCTCGGACACGATCGTGTCTATCTATTAACTCTTAATTGTAATAAGGTGAACTTCAAAATGGTAGTGTGACCTTGACCTTTGTGGTAGGGACGTAATTCTTGGACGCAACACGTCGCCTTGATGTGGTAGACATTTATGCCAGGTAATTGTGAAATCCTTCAATGCATGACAAAGTTACAGTCCTGAAATGAACGTGTGTACCTATAAACTCTATTTGTGATAATATGAAACTTCAAAATCTAAGTGACCTTTGAGATAGGGGCGTGGTTCTTGGACACAACACATCGTCTTGATATGGTAAACATTTGTGCCAAGCTATTTCA
Source organism: Ruditapes philippinarum (assembly GCF_026571515.1). Taxonomy (NCBI): domain Eukaryota; kingdom Metazoa; phylum Mollusca; class Bivalvia; order Venerida; family Veneridae; genus Ruditapes; species Ruditapes philippinarum. Next base: position 68,185 of record NW_026861156.1, on the reverse strand, counting down.
AAATCCCACACTGTATCACAAAGTTACAAATCAGACACGAATAAAGTGGGGATGCACAGACAGACAGACAGATTGTGCAATTTTTTATATGCCTCCCTTCGGGGGCATAAAAAAGAAACTTCACCTGTATTTAAGTGCAGAAATGAAATTCGGAATAAAAGTATATCTATAAATATAATTGTAATTATAATTGTATTGAAATATTTTAAGTATTTTATTGTGATTATTTGTGGAAAAAATATTGCTAAGAGTTTTAAATTTAGAAGTAGTGAAATGTACTTAAAATGCAGAAGAGGTCACCCAACAAAACCACAAATTAAAATCGGGTATGGCCATCTTCAGCATGAAAATCTTCCTGGCATCCTGGGCGCCTGGAGCGTATCAATTCCTGCTGTGGAATGTTGTCCCAGTCTTGAATTAAGGCTTAAAGAACACGTCTGAGGATGTTTCAAAATTCCAAATTCTACCATTTCATATTAATAATTTTTGAGCCAGTGCAAGGGCGCATTGACGGTAGCTTGCACTTTCTATTAACGTTCATGAATAGGCTCAATCAACCCGAGCCTGCAATATTTTCAATTTTGTTGTTTTGTGCGTTATTGAAGGATTCTTTATTACTCTCTATTCAAGCTGAATGTCATTTGACGGTGGAAAAGGACAACGTTTAAAATGCTGGTCAAAATTATCCCAAAGGTGTTGATCAGGGTTTTTGGAAGGCCAGTCATTACTAAATGCAATGCTTTTTGCCCCCTGAGGAAATTCACAGTGTCCCTAGCTGTATGGCTTGTGACATAATCATGTTTAAAAGAGTGATATTGAAAATATTTGAAACAGTGGGATAACATGCCTTGCAAGAATTTCATCTCAGTAGCGGTTGGCATTCAAATTCCCTTCGATAACGGCGAGATTAGTGCGAAAGCTATGTGCAATACCTGCCAGACCAAGACAGAATTCCTACCCCAAAACGTTTTCGATCAAGTCGGCAGCAGTCGGCATACAGTTTATTTCTCCAAAGGTATACACGAACCCTGTCATCAGCTCATTGAATGGAAAACCTCAACTTGTCAGAGAAAAGAACATTATTCCATCGTTGTAAGTCAGCGTTGGTGTATATGTGTCCAATTAACACTATTTAAGCGATTACACCACCTCAAAACACAACCAATGTATATGTTGAACGTCCTTGTAGCCCAATCTTGCGCAAGTGATTGCGCACAGTTTGGGCAGATATACGGTTAATATGTGTACAAGGGGTGTTAGCAGCAGTAGCTGTTGTAGTTGGATGCAATTTCTGAATATACGGTTTTTCAATGTTTCTTCGGGTTCATTGATGCCAGCACTATTAAGTGTTGGGAATTGAGTACCGCTCAAGCCGGTGCTAGGGGGCGTGAGGGATGTTGCACATTTCCATTATCCCTCATGTACAGACTCAATCAAACCGAGTCTGCAATTCTCTTGTAATTTTGTTGTGATTAATGCTTCCGAGGGATCACTTTGTTTCCAGAATTTTTATACTTCACAACAGCAGGTGTCAAGTGCTGTGTGGCAGCTGTAAAAAGTTGCCCCGTACTTCACTTCAGTGTTGTTATATTTTCTGGTCCTTCGGGATCATTGATGCCAGCACTATTAAGTGTTGAGAATTGAGTACCGCTCAAGCCGGTGCTAGGGGGCATGAGGGATGTTGCACATTTCCATTATCCCTCATGTACAGACTCAATCAAACCGAGTCTGCAATTCTCTTGTAATTTTGTTGTGATTAATGCTTCCGAGGGATCACTTTGTTTCCAGAATTTTTAAGGACGCGTCTTGATACGCTGAAGTCAACCATGAGGCCGATCTTCTGTACGTCTTGTTGCTTGAAAACGTTGTCTAATGTGTCAAATATCACAAGAGTAGAACATCCAATATTCATAGCAACGGCAAAATGAGCAAAGCTCTTACTCTATTAGTAACGCAGTAGAAATAAGGTGATTAATACTGCAAAAACAGTCCTTAATTATTCATAACAAATAAATTTTACTTGAATCTTAAAACTTTTTACATTTCTAAATATCTTAGAACATAATTATATCTCAAGTTTTATATTCTTGAAATATTTTGACTCATCTGGTGGCTTGCAGCTTTAAAGGTAATCACCTTAAAGATATGGAAGATATAAGTTATTGGAAAAATTTAAGGATAAATCCAACTTGCCGTTCGAAGGACTATTTTGAAAGTGATTAAAAGGAAACAACTGGGAAATATGGATGGTTAACTTTGCAATATCATGTACTTTGTACCGAAAAGTAAGTGTAAAAATTATGAAGCCTTAAGTATAGATTCTAAGATAAAGCTTAAGATATATCCAATTTGCTGGTAAAGGGTAACCCTGTTCATGTTAATGTGCTGAAAAGGGCAATAACTTGAACAAGAGCTGTCGGTAGGACAGCAACGCTCGACTATTCTTAGTGCTTGATAGAAAAAAAATGCTTGATACAGTTACCTCCTCCTGTTTACAGGTTGGGGTAATGATGGTGAAAAAGTGTGCAAAGCCATTTGTCAATAGACTTTGAAAATATTTGAGGTATTACAAAAACTTTAACGTAAATTCTAAGTCGAAAAATGGACATAATTCTGTCAAAATGCTTGATACAGTTATCTCCTCCTGTCTACAGATTGGGGTCATGATGATGAACAAGTGTGCAAATTTCAAAGCCATATGTCAATGGACTTTGAAAATATTTGAGGTATTACAAAAACTTTAACATAAGTGGTTACGCCGACGCGGACACGGACACCGACGCTCGGGTGACTACAATAGCTCTACTTATTCTTATCGAATAGTCTAGCTAAAAACGACAGCCAGTGTTCATGTAACAGTACTTGCCAATATCATGTAGTTTGAATTGAGATGCAAGTGTGTAAAATATAAAACCACAAAAAGAACTTAAGATATATCCAACCTCATACTGGTGGACAGACTTGCCACTGAAAGGGGCAATTTCTTTTGTTATTTCATTTTGTTAAATAGAAGCCAATGTCCTTAAATGCTATTGTTTTGGAATGGACTTGTTTGCTCCGTTTTTGGATATCGACCAAGTTTCAGGCTTTTCCCCTGATCACGAATACCATGTGAAGAGAAATTCAGGCTGTAAATGTTTCATGAAATTCGTGACCAGATCTTATCTTAAAATAGAAATTAATGTATGAGGCTGATATTCAACTTACAACTATCAATATTCTGCTCTAGGTAGACAGCTTTAAAAGCTAATCAGTATTCATGTAAAGGTTGTTGATTATAGCTAAAGCAATTTTAGATCTACACAATCATGACACGACATTTTTGAACAGTTGTTATCAAGTTACAGTCAATTATTCTACAAATCTGAGTAAATACTCAAGCAAATACCCCAGGAGAACAACTACGAACACAGGCTCACCAACATTGCTGTAAAGTTTCATGACCTTCGGTCAAAAGGAGTTAAAACTATGAGCGATCCAAGTTCAAATATACTAATTTTAACTTTGAATGGGCAATTACTCTATAAATACAGAATAAATCCACAAGAAAACTCCCTGAGATACAACTGACATGACAATTAACAATTATGTAAAGTTCAGTACTCTAGGTAAAATAGTTTCTGGGCTACTTGCAACAAAAGTGGAAAAGTGCAGACTATAATTTAGTCAAGGGCAATAACTCTAGAAATACTGAATAAATACACAAGCAAATCTCCAGATAAGCAACCACCAATGCTGACAAACATTTCTGTAAAATTTCCTGACTGTAGGTTAAATACATTTGGGCTAAGCGGCGACTATGGGGGAGCATAAAAAGTGTTTTATCTTTTTATCTCCAAAGTAAGACAATTAAAAATGTAAATAGCAATGTGTCCCTAGGACACAGGTGCACCTATTCATCACTGTTTTGTCAATCTTATGACTCTAAGTCAAATATTGTTTGGGCTACATGTGCCAAGAGTTGAAAACTTAAAATATTTTACTTAGTAAAAGGCAAGAGCATAACAAACACTGAATTAAACCACAAGCAAACACCAAGGTACATAAGCACACGTACTGACCAACAATCTTGTAAACTTTAAGGCCTACAGGTCAAATGTATTAGCTATGCATGAACAAGTTGAAACTTGCAAATATATACAAATCCAGAGCAATAATTCTAGCAAAACTAAAAATAATCCACATGCAAAACCCCAGGTGCAGATTTTCAAAGCGATGTTGATGATTATGTCTGTAAAGTTGGTTAATACTCAAGCACTCAAAGAACAAATAACACAACATAATGGAAAGGACTTTACTAAATCTAGGGCAATAACCCTAGAAATACTGGATTAATTCACAAGCGAACCAACAGGTAAACAACTACACATGCTGACCAACACTCCTGTAAAATTTCATGACTTTAGGTTTTGAGGTGCACACAACACCAATAGAACAGAATAGAAAATTGAAAAAATTAATCAAGTCAATAACAATAATTCTGAAAAAGCAAAACAGAAATAATCCAAAAGGGAAACACCCAGGTGCACAACTTAACATGCTGATCAACAATTATGCAAATTTTCATGAATCGAGGTCATATACTTTTGGAGCTACATGCAACAAAATTTAAAAAACGCAAATTTTTACAAAGTCGGACAATAACTCTACAACCACACAAAAATACTCAATTGCACAACTATACATGCTCATCAACATTCCTGTAAAGTGTCAAATAATTTTTGAGCTACATGCAACACAAGTTGAAAATAGCAAATTTTTACTAAGTCAAGGGCAACGGCTCTCACAAAACAAAATAAATCCACAAGCAAGACCCAAGGTGCACAACTACACATACTGAACAACATTCTTATGAAGTTTCATGACTGTTAGTCAAGCAATTTTTGAGTTATGTGCAACACAAGTTGAAAATTGCAATTTTTTACTAAATCAAGGACATTTACTCTACGAATACTGAATAAATCCACACGAAAATACCCAGGTGCACAACTACACATGCAGATTAACAATCCTGTAAAGTTGCATGACCCTGGGTAAAAAAAAATTTGAGCTTCGTGAGACAAAAGTTGAAAATTGCAAGTTTTTACTAAAGCAAGGGCAATGACTTTGACAAAACAGAAAAAAACACAAGTTAGACCCCAGGTGCACAATTTCACATGCTCAGCATCATTTCTGTAAAGTTTCATGACCCTAGGTCAAATATTTTTTGAGCTACGTGCAACAAAATTTGAAAATTGCAAATTTTTACTAAGTCAAGGGCAACAACTCTATCAAAACATAATAAATCCAAAAGTGCTCAACTGCACACACTGATCAACATTCTTATTTCTTAAGTAAAGACTGTCTTAGTGACCCCTGTATATAGTGATGTAAATCTAAATGCCCTCCCCTAAAGTGGGGGCACAAAAATCTTGACACAAGTCTGGACAAACAGTATAATTAGATGTAATGACATATATTATTATGATACCGCTATTGCATACTCGAAGGCGATGTCAGAGCAAAACATCAACAAACATTTAACAAATTATAGCTTACTTATTTGACTCATTTGACTTCTCAAAAACAGCTAAGAGAGGGAGTATAAATGGGTTCATCAGTCTGCACGCAATTTTCTCCTAAAATGAAAAATTCCGATAATCAGTTTCAACCTTCTTTAGTAAACATGTTATGTCAACAATTTTTTCAACAAGTTTAATTATTTTAGCCACTTGTTATCGAAACGAAAAGTAAGTTGTGAAAACTTTCATATGGCCTTAAACAGCTGAAACTGTAATGCATGAAAATTGTTGCATTACTCAACAGACTGCAACTAACAGTACAGTATTGAATCTGATATCGGTTAAATATTTTCTTAAAGTTAATTACATAAACTGTACATGTAAATTATTAGTTATGCTAAAAAATAATAATGAAATTACCCTTCTGACTTGACTTTCAATTTTCGAATCACCCTTTGTATTTATCTTCTTCACAGCCACAGGGATGCCAAATATGTCCGGATTGTCTGTAAAAATACAGAAAGAACGCATCAACAAGAGCCACCACCAGGCATATGGCCATGCTTTACTATTTCTTATTTTTCTAAAAGCCAACATATAAACAGTTTAGGCAAAGTTTTTATGGGTTTTTTTGTTTTTTATTGCAATATTTCTGTCTAGTCACGCTTCTTGTTTTGTCTTAGTATGAATAATTAATGACAATGTTCTGAAAAAATAAGCAGAATTCAATCATTTGACAAAGCCATATAAAGGTCAAGGTCATATCTTAATTATTCAACATGTTCATTATGTCACAAGTGTTGTTTTGTCAACGTTTAAATCTGATCCTTTAATAAGTAACAAAATTATGAAAACTTAACAGAAATTCAATAATGTTTGTCTGGTTTACCTAAAATATTCTTTTGTTAAAGTTTGCAAATAAACCAATAAAAACAAGAGCTGTCGGTAGGACAGCAACGCTCGACTATTCTTAGTGCTTGATAGTAAAAAAAAAATGCTTGATACAGTTACCTCCTCCTGTTTACAGGTTGGGGTCATGATGGTGAACAAGTGTGCAAAGTTTCAAAGCCATATGTCAATGGACTTGAAAATATTTGAACTATTACAAAAACTTTAACGTAAATTCTAAGTCGAAAAAGGGGCATAATCCTGTCAAAATGCTTGATAGAGTTACCTCCTCCTGTCTACAGGTTTGGGGTCATGATGGTGAACAAGTGTGCAAAGTTTCAAAGCCATATGTCAATGGACTTTGAAAATATTTGAACAATTACAAAAACTTTAACAAAAGTGGTTACGCCGACGCCGACGCTCGGGTGTCTACAATAGCTCTACTTATTCTTATCGAATAGTCGAGCTAAAAACAAGGTTAAAGCATGTAATAGCAAAAACCAGCACCTTGAAAGTCAAGATCATTTTTGAATGAAGGGCAAGTTTAGTCTGGTGTGCTTAAAGGTCTTATCCCAAGAGTTGTTGTCGCCAAACACTAAGAACTTAAATAGCTATGAGCAAGGTTAGCGTTTTCGGACAGCAACAGAAACACAACAATGATTGAAACAAGACTCAATTTTTTAATAAATCATGCTAAAATCAATACAGCAATAATATGTTTTTCTGCTTCAAACAAACAAACAAACTGAATGCAAGCTGTTTGATTGACAGCTTAATCCTTAACGAATCAGAAATAAATGTGTACTTCTTGACTTTAACAAACCATGACCTTAATGTTGTGCCATGCATATCACAAACATATAGCATCAACCACTGTTTTTTCATTTGGGAAATGTTGCTAAAAAATGATCACTTTTGCAGTGCAGCCCCCTATCAAAAAGGTTCATCAGGGGGTTGCTAGAAGGGGGATGTGCCCCCTTATGTTTGGGCGGTTTGAAGTGGGAAGCGGTTGTCCTCCTTATCGCCAAGACAATTTTGACTTGTGAGAGGCTAATAATGACCCCAGGTCGATCATAAGGTAATGTATAACCAACGCTGAAAAAGCCTCTTTCTCTATCTGAATCCATTTAGAAGTTGCAGCACTTTAAAACCAATTTTGATGTAAAAAATCAACGTCAAATTGCGATTTTTGGCAATTTTCAGATGTCCCCTCATTGCCATGGTAACAGGAAATTTAAGACTGGGCATGTCGTTACAAAGGCCATGGTCCAGTCAACATGTGTGCAAAGTTTGATTAGTATTGAAGCATTTTTCATAGTTTCATAGCAGTTTTAATTTGTAACAAGAGGCTTTTCAATGCAAACGGCCATTTTTCACAATATGCTCATAAGGGGAAGGTTTAATTTAAAAAATTAAAAATGCTACAAAAAACAATTTTTCACTAAAATTAGGTGAAAGGCCACGTATTAACTTGGAAAAACTAGATTTTGGGTGATTCCAAGGTTTTTCATCATTTTTTGTTAATAAAAAAAATTAAAAATGCTACATAAGTTTTTCACTAAAATTATGTAAAAGGCCACATTTTAAAATGAAAAAAATAGAATTTGGGTGATTCAAAGGTTTTTCATCATTTTTTGTTAACCTTTTACTTCATATAGATGTGTTTTGACGGCATTTTGACCCACATCCCCCTTTTTGAGGCCTCAAAAGGTGAAAAAATGATCTTATTTAGCAATGCTTTTTCGTTGGGGAAATGTTGCTAAAAAAGTGACCACTTTTTCATCGCCGCCCCTAATCAAAAAGGTACATCAGGGGGTTGCCAGGAGGGGGATGTGCCGCCTTCTGTTTTGGGGGTTCGAAGAGAGGCGGTAGTCCCCTTCATCGCCAAGAAAATTTTGGAATTGTGAAAGGGCTAAAAAATGACCCCAGGTCGATCAAAATGTAATGTGTAACCAACGCTGAATAGCCTTTAACTCTACCTTAGTCCATTGAGAAGTGGCAGCACTTTGAAATAAATTTTGATGGACAAAATCAGAGGGGAAGGGTTAAAGGTCAAGGTCATTTATGCTGAAGGTCGAGGTTAGTCTTGTCTACTTGGAGGTCTTGTCACCAAGTAATAAGACACAACAACAAAAACTTAAATAGTTCGGGACGGCAACATCAACGTTTTCGCTGTCATGACTGTAACAAAATTATTTTCTTATTTCAAAAAAAAAAGTCGAGCTTAAAACAAGTAAAATTTACTCAGCAATCTTGTATGTAGATTAATATAAAGTAAAGATCATCAAAATATAAATATGAAGGTACCAAAAGCTCTCGATTAAAAGAAACATATACTTACTGCAACGATACACTGTACCAATTCCACCTTGTCCTATCGGCTTTTCATTTAATGAAGCTTCCAAAACATTTATCTGGTTGCTATCAAGTACTATCAATCGACCATCAAATATACAGGAATCTTTTGGAAACTTTTTTGAATCTACAAATGAAGTAGATGAAAATCTGTTTAAAAGTAATACATTATGAGCAAATCAGTGAAAAAATATGTAATATACATTTAACAGCCAAGACAGGTAGTGGAATAGACTAGTAATACTACAAGGAGATGTTTCTGTTATAAGGCTATTGAAAAGGTATCTGTTCAATCATAACAAAAGAATAGTAATCAGTCGGACACATTTTTCCGAAAAGTGTCTCGTGTTTCAATATTTTTTCAGCCTTGCTATATGTTCTATCAGTTGCTTTTCATAATCAAATGTATTTTCCTTGAATTTTCATATTCTCTCAAAATTCTTTCAATGAATTATTGTTCTCTAACCATAGCATGAAGGTATCAAAATATGCAAAACAAGATAAACAAGGGCAATATTGTCGCAAAATATGCCAGTCACAAAGGCTTTGACAGAGATGTCGGCATTATAGATAGAATATGCTTTGGGCAATTTGATATTTTATTATCTCTAGAGACATTGACCTTTCAAACATTAACCTAAATAACATACGTCACACTTGTAGTCATAATATATTCATTTGTTGTACAATCCATCAATAAATGTTGACTTAATGGTCCCTGTACACATCTTCTCTTTTATCTTAACTTTGAGCTATGTGACCGTGAATTTGGTAGCAGGGACCTGGATTATGCGCCTAATACTAAGCCTAAATATGGGGAACATTTGTGCAAAGTAACTTTAAAAGTCCACTATGAATGTAGAAGTTTTTCTCAAGCATTTTTCAATAACCTCTAAGTGTGGTTCATGCATGTGCTTCTCATAGTGTTGAATTTTTCTATGAAGTTTAAATAAGAATCTCATCATGCATGTAGGAGATATGCTCTGGACAAAATCTCTATATTTTATCATCTTTAGTGATCTTGACCTTGCCTAAATTAACACCTGTAGTCATGATAATGACCATTTGTGTTTCAATCCTTCAAAAAAAGATAACTAAATGGTCCAAATACACATTTTCATATTAATATCTGAAATTTGACTCTTATGTGTGACCTTGGCCTTGGCAACAGGGTCCAGAACTTTGCATGCGGCACTCCACCTCACAAGGATGAACATTTAAGCTGACTTTAATTGAAATTCCTTTATGCATGTAGAAGTTTTGATCCAGACAAGAGTTTTTCAATTATCTTTAAGGGTGACCTTTGACCTAGAGACCTGGTTCATGCACGTGGCACTGCTTCTCAAGGTGGTGATCATTTCTATTAAGTTTTATTAGAATCCCTCCATCCATGTTTGAAAATCTCTATACATGTATTTCATAATCTTAAGTGACCTTGACCTTGCATATATTAACCTAAATTACATATTTCACACTGTTAGTCATAATAATGACCATTTGTGTTTCAATCCCTCAATAAAATAGGACTAATAGTCCCAATACACATTTTCATATTTTTATCTGAACTTTGACCCAGCCAGGAGGAAGACTATAAAACGACCCATTTTTCAAATGGGCATATAAAAAATAAGGGTGGCGTTTTGACAAACACAACCCACATGACTCATCAACACAGGACCACAGGAAAGGAGCCCAGCATGACACCAAACAAAAAGAGGACAAAGCAAAGCACACACAAGTGATTACATCAATAATACATAATGTGAATTAAAAGAAATCGACAAGGAAAATAAAGAAGAAAATTTATTAGAGGCCTTCAAAAGTAAAGGGGTTTAGTGGAAGGGGACTTGAGAATCAGGGAAAGGGGGTTGGGCAAAATAAATAAATTAACCAAAACTAGGGGCAAAGGGAAAATGCTTAACCATATACCAGAAAGCAACAAGAAGGGACACAAAAGAGTCACCATAGTATAAAACACCGCAGCAGGGACTCGAACCACGGGTCTCTGGATTGCCAGTCCAGTATGCACAGCGGCCGTTGCTTTTTCTTCGTGCTAATTGGCCTTATATATTTAAGTTATTTTTATCTATATTGTGACGTCATCACTTTTATTACCATAGCGGCGAGCTATTTATAGCTTCTTTTACCACAGTTGGTTGACTCAGTCACTATTAATTTTCTTATTACAAATATCTTATGGCAAACACATTTATTGTTTTATAAGACCATTCCCGCCAAAGAATGAATATATATGAAAGAAAGAAAGTCATGAGCGGGAAATGGACATATGGTCTTATTAAACAATACATGACCTTGAAGGTCAATGTCATTTATGGATAAGGGTCAAGGTTAGTGTACTTTCCTGTAAGGTCTTGTCCCAAGGGTTGTTGTGGCCAAGTATAAAGACAATACACCAAGAATTAAACTAGAAATGTGTCCATAGGACACGGATGCCCCCACACGCCACTGTTCTGTCAATCTTATGACTCTAGGTCAAATATTTTTTGGACTACATGTGCCACAAGTTGAAAACTAAAAATCAACAAAGGGCCATAATTCTGTTAAATTGCTCGCAGCAAAAATTCCTTCCTTTACTCCCATCTACACATTAAGGTTGCTAATCCCTGGAAGTTTAAGCAAAATCTGCCATCCGGTTTCAGAGGAGTTACATTCACAAAATTTCTACATAGTATATAATGAAAAAATTAACAAAGGGCCACAATTCTGTTAAATTTGATTGCAGCAAAAATTCCTTCCTTTACTGCCATCTACACATTAAGGTTGTTCATCCCTGTTAGTTTAAGCAAAATCTGCCATCCGGTTTAAGAGGAGTTGCATTCACAAAATTTCTACATAGTATATAGTGAAAAAATCAACAAAGGGCCATAATGCTGTTAAATTTGGTCGCAGCAAAAATTCCTTCCTTTACTTCCATCTACACATTAAGGTTGTTCATCCCTGTAAGTTTAAGCAAAATCTGCCATCCGGTTTAAGAGTTGCGTTCACAAGATTTCGGGACGTACGGACGGACGGACTGACGTTCTCACAGGACAGTAATTATGTGGCTACTCCATTGTTCTCTCTATTGTTCTTTTTAGCCACACAAAAGAAAATAGCCACATAAAAGCATTAAAGAATGAATGACATCAAAGAGAAAGAACAGTTGCCCATTGTCCCTATAGCCACATAATTACTCTCCTGTGATTGCGGACGGACGGACGGACAAGTGCAACGCTATATGCTTCCACATTGTGGGGGCATAAAAAGTTATGCACCAGGTAAAAGTTTGCGGACGGCAACGCCGCCAGGACTATATCAATACCTCTTTTTTTCAAAAGCTAAAAAGCATTTTGCCATTGTTGAACATTCTGACAGACTATAGCATGAGAAAGGTGATTCATACACTAAATATCATACACTAAAAGTATTATCATGTACCTCTTCTACATGAAACAAACTTTATTTTTATACTTTTTATTTTGTACTTTTGGTGATCACACAATAAGTCATATGATATACCGGTAAAATGAAAGAACAATGAAAATACCCTGGATTTAAAGTTGATTCATTTTTATATCTTAATAATACCAAATGGTTATTCAACTGACACTTACTGAGCCAATACTCTGTAAGCTCCTTTGTTTCAAACACATGCTCTTCTGTCGTGCATTTGCATACAACTTCTGACTTTTCTGACAGTTCATCAATTGGGAACATGTTTTCAATTGAATTGTGCTTTGAAGACGAACATTTGAATAACACCTTCACGTTACCAGAACGGTTCAAACAGTTGGTGAGCCGGTCTAAGAGGAATGTGTAAACATCAAGACATACAGATTGGCTAGGCTTTTCCTTTTTAGTGCTGCATTTTGTGAGCCATATTTGAATAACATGATTGAAAAAATACACATAAAGTGTATGATTTTGTTCAAGATCAAATATAGCACATCCACGGTAAACCAAGTATTTTCCATCTCTTTTTGATAGCTGCCATTTATTGATACAAGCTGCAAGGAGTTTGTTGAAAACAGCTGCATGTAGAAAATGTAATTCTGTTGTCAAGCACAGTTTACTGGTCGACCTCCTATTTTCAGGTAACCGTTCTGGAGATAACAAATCATCTGGTGGTGTTTGTTTAAGGAAACATGGAGCAAAGTAGTAATCAGTTACCTGTAATGATCAAACATGAAGTTACAGAAAATACTTCTTAAAAGGACTCCACTGAGTTTTTTTTGACATGACCGAAATAAACAAATATTTGATGGTCAGGGCAAATAATCTGTGTGCAAATTGTCAAATCATTCGCTCACCCCATTTAACCAGAACCATCATTATTTTGCAAAATGACCAAATATTATTGTTCCTTAAAATCCTTACTACGAGTTTTGTTCAAGAACATTAAAGCTGCAAATTTATAAATACGAAGATAAAACCTTACAGTCTATGCTTTTATTAACCTTTTTTTATAAGAGTTTTGTTAACCTAATCAAATACTGTTCAGAAAATAGTACTGCCTCTGTCATCCGCATACTGCTTTGTAAGAATCATGTACTAGTCATAATCAACCTCAATACTTAATAAAAGGACTGTTGACCAAAGCATTCTTAAGCAATTGAGCGGATAGGCCTTTTGGACTTAATGCCCTTGACTTTAACCTTTGACCCAGTGACCTCAATATCAATAGGTGTCACAAAATGGTCTTGACCAACCTCCATGCCAAATATGAAGACTGTGGGTCAAAGGATTCTTATATGGCGGACAAGCTTTTTGAAGTCAAAGGCCCTGTGACTTTCACCTTTGGCCCAGTGACCTGAAAAACATTATGGGTCTGCTGACGGTCATGACTAACCCCCATGCCAAATATGAAGACTGAGGGTCAAAGGATACTAGTTATTGGGCAGACAAGCTTTTTATAGTCAAAGTCCTTCTGACCTTGACATTTGACCTCGAAATCAATAGGAGTCATTTACTTGTCATAACCAACCTCAATGCCAATTATGAAGACAGTGTAAGGATTTGAAAGTTTATGTCTTTAGACCTTTTGACTTCAGTCATTTATATCTAATTACTTTTCAAGACCAGATGATCTTAATATTTTATATAACTAAATCAGATACTGAATGTTGCATGAAATAATTGCTTGCACTGTTAATCTATGTCATTTATATAATCATCTTTATACGTTTTATACTCACATCAGTTGTACCAGGAAGATGATGAGGTTTGGCAATGATACCTAGTTTCTCCAGATACTTTAACAGGAGGTGTTTGTGAAACTTAGTACTCTCTTTCAGCTCCCAGATCTTTTCTATAAATACACAATAAATGAAATTCAAATTCATCACATCAAAACAAAATATGGTATATAAATAAGAATATGAGCAAACTTGATAAAAGACTACCCAAGAATGCTACAGACAAAGTTTGGTGATCAGCCATCTATTAGTTCTGTAGAAGAAGATGTCTAAAGGTTTTTATATTTTTAGCCCTAGAGACCCCTAAAAGGGGGCAATCAAATTAATATGAGCAAACTTGATAAAAGACTACCCAAGAATGCTACAGACAAAGTTTGGTGATCATCCATCTTTTACTTCTGTAGAAGAAGATGTTTAAAGATTTTTCTTTTTTTAGCTCTGTTGACCACTAAAAGGGGCCAATTGAAATGACATGAGCAAACTTAAGTGTGACTGTCACAAGGATGCTGCAGACCAAATTTTAGGTAAATCTGCCCAGCAGTTTCAGAGAAGAAGACGATTGTTGACGCATGACGGCGGAAGACGGACGCCAGAGTATCCCCCTTTGATACTAATAAAGAGCAATAACTCAAAAATTAGGCAATCATGTTGGTATCTCTTATAGTTTTATAGTTTTAGAGTTATGTCCCGGACAATGTTCAAGGTGTTAAAATGAACAAAGGGCAATAACTTCAAAATGAGGCAAGACAGAGTTATGATTCTTTTGCAATGCACTTCTTTCAATTAGATCTATCTATATACAAAATTTCATAATGCTACCTTTTGTTGTTTCAAAGTTACGTTCCGGACAAGAATAGCGAACGGCATCCGACTGAATAGGGATAAAGGACAGACTGACGGACAAAGCAGCGACTATATGCTCACCCTTTGGGGAGCATAAAAATCAATTACCTCTTAGGGCAGGGCTAACGTTTTATTTGAACAAATTTTGTAGACACCTTATGCTAAATAGCTAAGCTCCAGCTCTTTGGCTTTAATTTTTAACCACCTTCATGCTGAAACATTCATGTTTACTTTTAACAATATTGGACTCTCTTTATAGAAGATATTGTTTCAAGAAAATGACACAAATAATAGGCTGAATGCATGATGCGCTGAGGCAGAGTAATCACAAAGGTCACCCTAAAACAATGTTTTGACTAATCAGAAATCAATCTATTTTAGTACATATTAATTTAAAGATACTGCAATTCTTTTTAACACTTAACTTACCAACAAGTGTTACTTTCAAAATTGCACTCTCTTCAAACTTGATCCATTCTTGAAATATTGCTGGATCTTGGCTGATGCAGAAATATCGAGCAGTAATGAGACTTTTGAAAGCGTCTATCAACCACTGTGGATCAAGGACAATAGTGTTGCTTAATTCCTCTTCACTGAAGAAAATTCATAATTTATCAAACAATTAAAATGTCATAACGTCCTTTTTCCTTGTTTGGTAATTATCTTGTATTATACCCTTTATCATATTATACAATCCATGTCCATGTATAAGAATTCAATACCATTCATAAATATTATATATATTCTATTACTTGATTCAGTGAAAAATACATATTGAATATATATAAAACAAGATTGAATTTGTGCAAAATGCTAATGCCACCACATTCATACAACACTTAATAGTAGGAACAGAGATAGATATTTATGTTTCTGTACAATTAAATTAGTTCCATACAATGAAACCTAGATGTGCATTCCTTTACAAGTCTATTTGAACAAAGTAATCCTCAGGTTGGGGCCAATTTGATCACAAGAAGTCCAAACCAGCGCTCTGTTCATAGTCTCATTATAAGTAGTATTTCTTTCGAAAAAAAATAATTTCTTTTTATCGGTTCAAAAGATACAGAGGACAAAAAATTTGGAAATTGATAAAAACTGGACCTCACTCGTAGCCTAAAAGAGTCTGTCAAGTAAAATACCTGTTACAGATCAAGATATATAATTATTCTATAACAAGGATTCATACCTGAAGTACAAAATATTTCCGGAGTCGTGATGAAAACGTAAGAACAAATCCAGTCCATCCTTCTGTTTAATTGGAACAGGTAATTTGCTGTTCAGATCAAATAGTTGGTCCTTTTTTAGTATCTGTAATTTGCATGCAGTGTTGATATAAAGGTTTCTGCAACTTCATTTAATTATTGACAATGTTCTACTTGCGTGTCATATACTTTAACATATGTATAATACAAGAATTTTTTTTAATGTATACAAGAGTTTTTGGTGGGACAGTACACCTGACAATTCTCATCATGCTTTATAATAAAACAATAGCTTGGATAATGTACAATTTTCAAAATTTAAAAAAGTCATAATTCTGTCAAAATCAATGTTAAAGTTATGGGCATTGGTCAGTGACCTGCTTCTATAATCCTTTATAATACTGCATGTTGTTCACGTAGCTTTTCATTGGATAATCATGACGTTAATATAGCTTTATATACACGACTGCTGTCGATTTATGTAGAAACCTCACTTTTCTGAATATCAATGATGCTTGCTGTATCATAAATTCTTTATAAATATTTCTGACAGGTTATATGGCCGTATATAAACGGTTGTTTGCAATATAACCCAAGCCTAGTGGCTCAGGTGATATTTCCAAACAACCGTTTATATAGGGCCATATATCCTGTCAGAAATCTTTATAACTAATAAGTCTAATGTGTAAGTTTCATACTGTTTCAGATACATAATTGCATGCAAAAATATAACAAGCAATTATCATAGTATTGCAAGCAATCCATAAGTCCCCTACCTGTTAGAACCCCATCAACATTCCGTAAGGCCATTGGCCATTCACTAATGTTTCAATTTTTCTCTATTTTAAGTAAATTTGTTGGAAAAGTTCTTTAAAAGTGATCACAGGAAACAGTTTTTATGAACAGACAGACAGAGGGACTGAAGGACACTCTAAAGTTAATATTTGAAACATCCCTGTTACCAAAATATAACATTTCTTAAAGAGGAGATATCTCTTGAATTAAAGATGCAATTTCATAAAAATGTTCAGCTCTTTTTGACTAATCACAAATATTGTTATATTTGCCATGTTTTAAGCCTATTTGTTGCCAAGGCAACCAAATTTTTTTCAAAATAGGAAGAAAAGATCAGACATGCATAATCTCGAGACTGCCATGTACCCATATGTCAAGTTTCATAAAAATATTTCCAGTAATTTTTGAGTTATCACTAGATTCAGTTTATGTGTAAAATTTGCCATATTTTCAGTCTATTTGTTGCCATAGCAACCAGAATTTTCAACATAGGAAGAAAAGAAAAAGATGTGCATAATCTCCGTACTGCCATCTATCCATAAATCAAGTTTCATAAAAATATTTTCAGTACTTTTTGCGTTATCACGGGATCCAGTTTTGTGGACGGACGGACGGACGGACGGACAGACGGATGGTGGGTAAACCTAAAGTCCCCTCCGGTAAACAAGTAGGGGAATAATAAAGGCTAGGAAAAGAACAAGAGGGCCATTATGGCCCTGAGTAGCTCACCAGAAACAACTGCTTTTCAGTGTCGGAATCTATGTTGCTTTTCAGTGTTGGAAATTATGCATTGTCAATATTTTTTAATATTACATATGAGCATTAAAAATCTTTAAACTATCATTTGAAGAAATGCCATGATCTTGGGCATTTAAAGATCCTGTATGTTTTGTGATTGATATTGTTACTGTGTGTATACCACACTTGCAAAAAATTATATATGTATATAATTATGCAAATAAAACAATTTTCAAACATCGAAGAATATGTAAAATGTGTACTGCAAATATTTGTGCACATTATATTTGATCAATAAATTACATGCATGTATTTCTTTTTGGAAAATTTGACTTAGAATTTATAGAAAATAAAGTTCTAATTACCTCCCTTTATTTACATGAAATGTTAAATTGGGTAATATCTTTATAAATAATGCTTATTGGAACTTACAATATTGACAAATCTTAATTTGAGCATCATATTTATGAAATAAAACCATGAAAAAATTGTGTTACAGGATCTTTAAGCTTTAGCTTAAACGGGCCGATCAAAGTTAATATGAACAAACTTGATAAAAGACTACATAAGAATGCTAAAGACAAAAATTGGTGATCATCCATCAATTATTTCAGTAGGAGATGATGTTCAAAGGTTTTCTATTTTTAGCTTAAGCTGCGCCTAAAAGGGGCTAATCAAATTAATATAAACAAACTTGATAAAAAAACTACCATAGAATGCTATAGACAAAGTTTGGTGATCAACCATCAATTAGTTCTGTAGAAGCAGATGTTTAAAGGTATTTCTATTTTTAGCTTTAGCGGCCCCTAATAGGGGCAATCAAATTAATATGAGCAAACTTGATAAAAGACTACATTAGAATGCTACAGACAAAGTTTGGTGATCATCCACCAATAAGTTCTGTAGAAAAAGATGTCTGAAGGTTTTTTTTATTTTTTGCGCTAGAAACACCTAAAAGGGGCCATCAAATTAATATGAGAAACCTACAGACAAAGTTTGGTGATCATCCATCAATTAGTTCTGTAGTAGAAGATGTTTAAAAGTGTTTCTATTTTTAGCTCTGCTGACCCTTTAAAGGGAACAAATGAAATGATATGAGCAAATTTAAGTGTGATTGTCACAAGGATGCTACCGACCAAATTTTAGGTAAATCTGCCCAGCATTTTCAGAAAAGGAGACGATTATTGACGCATGACAACGGAGTATCCCCCTTTGATACTAATATCTCACCCTGAATCTTCGGTTTTGGTGAGCTGAAAACTGAAAAAGCCACTATAACTGTGACATATAATAAGCAACACTTCTTCCTTTATCTCATAATTTCTACCTATTTTTTTTTCCTGAAGGTAAAAGTCACGTCAGTCTATGGTTGTCCCTTGTATTAATAGATTAATGTCTTTCTTCTTCACTTGCTCCTTATAACTGAAGAATATATTTTTGCTTACTACCTCATCAAAACTATGAATTAAAAACAAAATTTTCACTCGCCTGCCAATTTCTTTTCTGTAAAAAAAATCTGACGGACAAGAAATAAATTTGGTGAGGTCTAACATAAAAAACTGAATTTATATTAATGCCAAAGTAGTACCTTTTCTCCTTTATCCTTCCATTTGCCAATACTTCTTTCTAATGTAATCCATTTGGCTGGGTAATGTTCACCCCAATACGCTTGTTTGGAAGCCTGTTCTACAATATGTTGTTTCAGTTCCTCTATTTTATCATCCTTTATAGAGTTGTCGATTGGAATGCACTTTTTCAGAAGATTGAATGTTGCCTTATAATCGATAAGACATTTCCTCAAATCGCAGAAAAAAGTACCGATGGTTTCTTCTTTTGACTCCTGCTTATAAAGATAATGCTTTCATGATTTTCCCTAAAATATCAATATATCTTAACTCTTGAAACACTTAAAAATTTCTACTTAAATTTTAATTCAGTAGAATGTTATATGAATCTTACACCGGCTGCTGGTACAGACTCGAGGGTGACTGTTTACGGCAGTAACGAGGCTTTGCCAAGTTTCCGCTAAACAGTTACCTGAGATATTCCAGTCTGCACCAACAGCCAGTGTTTGATTCTTTTTCTTGCATATTATATATCAATTATTTTTAGAACAGAAACTACGAAAACTGATTATGCACTTTTTTCTTATAGTAGTGCATGAACTGACAACTTCATTCATAACTGTTCACGCAATTCATTCATAAAATGCGCATGGCAATGACGTCATTTAAAGCATGTGACTTGTCTTAAATTGGGGTGTAAGACAGGGTTTTCTAGCACTGGTGTAAACCGTAGATAATCCTGTCTTATATGCAAGAATGTAATGTATAACACAAGTGCCATGTTGGCCATCAATCAGTCATCTGTGACCAATTACCAAAAGATATCTTATCTTTTAAATGCAAAAGTCTTTGTTATATATGGCTGGGTAATTATTATTGACAATATTTTTTGCAGCAGGCAATATGACATGACAAATTTCTGAGTACTATGTCATGTAACTTCACATCAGGGTTTTTTATTGCGTTTGCATGATATAAATATAAATATGTTAACTGAGTGACCCCTGATTGGTAGGCCACATTTTGACTGCAAGGGCACTTAATTGATATAACCTTTACAGAAGTACACTACGTTACCCATTTTACCAATAATCGATGTCTGCACACATGGTGAAATAAATATGTTAAATGTTTTCCTACATAAATCTGTGTAAACTACGTGACTCTTACCCATTTCAGGCATAGTGTTATCCCAGGTAAGAATATTAGATATAACACTTCTGACTTTTGACTTTAGGTTCCTGTGATCTAGCATTATGCATTAAACAAGAACCATAAAATAACTTTTGTAGAGAATTACATAGGCATCATTCCAGTGAATGTGGTTAAGGATGTGTTGTAAATAAAAAAATGAACTCCAATCACAACAGATCCTAATCAAATATCTATTCACATCATTGTACTCAATTGTATAGGGTTAACGCACGTTTTTCCGTGTTATAACGTCTGCAGAGTCCCGAGGAACGGTTGGTGCCCGAGCCCGGTAGGGCGAGGGCTCCAACAGTTCCGAGGGACTCTGCAGACTTTATAACACGAAATAAACGTGCGTTGACGCTTTTATAGCATAAAATTTTCAAACAAATTTGTAATGTTTAGTTTATACAAAACACAATTACATTAAATTCTTGTGCTTGGACGGTATTTATCCAATTCTATGTTTTACGTATCCGTTTCATTTTTCCGGGGCCAACAACTTGAAAAATTCTCGGAATCAAACGAAATTTTGAATTTTAATTGATTCAACAAAGCTTGGCCTTTGGAGATTTATTATCTCAAGAAAAAAATAAAACGTTACATTACTCTATCCTCTACCCAAGACAAAACATGACCCTCAGAAATTCTTAGAATGATTTCAGATTGACGGTAGAAAAAAGATCAGTGACATCAGAATCGGTTTAATTTTCAAGCAGACAAGTTTATAAAAAAATCAGGCACTAAGCAGTATTCTCACAAAGAAATATAATGAGCATTTATCAACATTAACATAAATAAAAAAACATTTTCTCATATTAATTTTGTGTTATCTAGTTTTGTAAGTTAATCGGAGTGTTAAACTGAATGACAGGTAGATTCTACTGTATTTGTTTACATTGACAACTGTCCGTTTCTTAGAAAGGGCGACAACCAAGATTAGCACCTATGTCTATACGCCGTTTTTCCGGCATAGTTACTTGAATATGCGACTGAGGCCCTCGAATCAATAAATTTCAATATAACAAGAGCGGATGACTCTTTGGCAAACAGGCCAAATCGTCATTTTTTGTTTGTTTGTTTACTGGGCCCTGTATGTATTGCGCATAGGTGAAACCGGGCTATAACAAGAGCGCGTGACTATGTTAACACATGGTTTTGGTCCCGTTATAACATGGACAAAAGAGGGAAAAATAGCCGATTTTATGCTATAAAGCTAAATATGGTATAATTATTACTTTTTGTTTTCTTTTACTATATTTTCTTCAGTTTGTTAAAAACCACAGGGATCAGATAATGTATTAATGAAATCAATTTTAAAGTTATGGAAAAGAGAGATCCTTTGGAAGCTATAACCAAGTGATGTATTTTCCTACAAATGTTAGATTAACCTCCTACTTGAATTTATTATGTCCCTTGACCGAAACTTTCTTTAACCCTTATTACATGATACATAAAACTTTTGCAAAGATCCAATTTGCAACATGCTAAATATCTAAGCTTTGTGTGTTCCATACAAAATTATCTCATGAAAGTGACCCAAGTGCAGAGCCCAATTTCACTCCCGGCCATTATATATATTTCAAATATATTGAACTAAACAATAAGTGGCCTAGAAGGCAAGTCAAATTTTGATCACAGGGCATAATTTATGTAGAATATATTAATCATTACAAGGTAATCATACATCTAATATCGAGGCACTGCATCTACTAAGTAGAAAAGTTTTGTAAAATTAAGCATGTTTCCTATATAGCTTAGGTTATACTTAGAAATCAATAAAAAGAAGCCTGTAAAATTTATTTAATCTTATAAATGTCTACTAAGCAAAGTTTCCTGCTAAATATTTTTCATCTTGCACACATAGTTTCTCACAACAAAAATAAAATTGTTCCATATAAATCAATGTACGTTCGTGACCAATGGCGGAACAATTTTTCCAGAAGGGATATACTTTTTGTACCTTGTAACAAGGATGTGCAGAACACAGGTATGACCTTCCTCAGGTCAAAGTAAGACTTAATTATTTTGTATCAATTTCAATATTTAGTGTCCGATTTGAATTTTTTAACCAATAGAAAGAAATTTTAAAAAAATGGCAGAAATATAACTTATAATGAGACGATGTGTAGAACACAGATGATTACTTGATTTATATAGAATTACATAGGAAAATAATTCTAAGTGAAACTATGATGACTAGAGCTTAGATTATTTAACACCTGGCATCACCTCATTGACTTTTAAAAAAAACTGACATGAATCATGTCCCTTGGTTATATATTGCCCCAGCCCCACTTAAGTTATAAAGACTTATATTGACAAAACACATCTGAGAATTATTGTGTGAAACTACAATGCCCTAAGCTTAGAACATAACTTTGTGGACTACAAAATATACAGTGAGTCATGCACCTGTCAATATTTGCCTTGTCTGGGGGAGATGGGGGGGGGGTCATAGCTTTGTATAGAAAAACACATTTAATTCTTATTTAGATGAAACTAGTGTTTAGAGTTTAGAAATTTAACCTAAAGCAGAGCCTTGTTGACCTGTATAAAACTGTTTTCAATCATGCCCCTTGGGTCAATATTGGCTTCGCTCTTGAGGTCACTCAGATGATATAACCATGTTTGAGACAACACATTATTTCAGTCTTATTTTGTGAAACTACAATGCCAAAATTCAAACTGGAGGGTATAATAATGTAATTTACATTTGTCACCTGTTTCAATTTGTCTGCAAAAGTTCCAACAAGTATAACTGGTGGACCATCACTGTCTTTTGTACCACAAAACTCATAAATTGAAGTCAGCCAAAAGTCAACAAATTCTGGTTATACAAACATATACAGTACATATTTTTGTACAAGATATAAACAAATAAAAACTTATCTTGCTACAATATGAACAAAATCATAAATTCATAATGAAAAAAATTAGAATATTACACAAGAGAACTAATGAATTATTTAAAAAAAATATAAGTAATTCCTAGTTAATTGACTTAATGAATATGTCTTACTGTTGCTCATTTGGGTGTTGCATTAAAGTTCTTTAAAACTAAAACAACTAGAAGGTGATTAATATCCCAGCAGGCAACATTGACTTTTTGAAAAATAAGTGGACTGAAGAAAAATTTGAACTCAACCTATAGAAAATGAATAACTATCTACTGCACAAACTTTTTTATCTCCAATGTTTTGAGAGGTTAAACCCCTCTTTTTCAAGGAGTTTCTAATCATATATTTATCTTCTTATATGTCTTATCTTACACTATAATGAGAACATGTAATAACATAGTGTTAGATAAGACAGATAAGAAGATAAATATGTGATTTATAAAAAAAACAGAAACTCCTTGAAACAAGAGCCCGGTTTGAGCCGGGTGATGCTCCCCGAATAGGTTTTGGACACAGGAAAGTACACCTCTTGTAGTTTCAGAGTTATGTCCGTGGAAAAAGATCAAAGTGCAATAATTCTGAAATTAGGCAAGGAAGAGTTACTGTTCTTTGCACTGCACTTCTAATCAATGTGATCTATCAACCTACAATTAGTTTCTTGTTGATATCTCTTATGGTTTCTGAGTTATGTCCCGGACAACTTCAAAAAGTAAAAATAAACAAAGGACAATAACTCCAGAATTAGGCAATGCAGAGTTATGATTCTTGTGCACACACATCAAACCCATTGAGATATATCTACCTACAGTTTCATGTTGATATCTTTTATAGTTTTACAGCTATGTCCTGGACATCTAAAAGGGGAAATAATTCAAAAATGAGGCTTAAAAGAGTTATGGTTCTTTTGCACTCCACTTCTTCTGAATGAGATCTATCTACCTACAATGTTTTATTTTGATATCTCTTATAGTTTAAGAGTTATGTTCCGGACAAAGTTCAAAGTGTTAAAATTTACAAAGGGCAAGAACTCCAAAATTAGGACAAAAAGAGTTATTGGTCTTATGCACTGCACATCTACCTATTGAGATCTGTTCACCTAAAAAGTTTCATGTTGATATCTTTTATAGTTTTAGAGTTATGTCCCGGACAAGATTTTTCTATAAGGGGAGATAATTAAAAAATGAGGCTTAACAGAGTTATGGTTCTTTTTCACTCTAGTTATTGTCTTGAAACCATTTTTCTATTTTTGTATTGGCGACCTTCACCCCAGCCCAGGGGGTCCAAATGTGATACCAACCGGGCTTTCCACATAAGGTTGCTTTATATCAAGTTTGATTATGATACCTTATTCCAGACTCTAGTTATCACCCGGAAACAATGATCGACAGATGGACGGACCAACTGACAAGCTGACTCCTATATACCCCCCTAAAATATGTTTGTGAGGGTATAGTAATTTCAAGCATAGCTAAAATATTTTACAATTTAGATATCCATGAAAAAAGCATGCCTTCTCAAACTATTTAAAGTTTAAAATGTATCTTAAATATTCCGGAGAATGTTTAGTATTTATTGCAATGAATAAACAGCACCATACATTCGAGAATTCAATACCTTTTGATATCTGACAAATGAATACCTGATATTTTCCAATTTTTGTTACCATCTTCAACTATATCATTCACTTGTTTCGACATGTCAGTGACTAGCAGATATATCGCTCTTTTGGATAAGAAAACCTGGTGGGTATCATAAAATTCTGTCTGTCCTGCAAAGTCCCAAATTGAGACATCTGCTGTTTTTGAATCTACAGTCGGCATCTGCATACTTTCATCTAGAGTATCCTAAAAATGTTTGTAAAATTTGTAATGAAACTTTAAATTGTTATAGTAAACACGTCCATTTCTGAAAAGTGTAGTAGTGCTTTATATTTTTTAAGGTGGGACTTTCATTCCAATGTTTTGAACAATCTTTATACATGTCAATTATCAAAATTTTAGACATTGAACATTTTGTAGAAGAAAACTTCAAAAGATTTAACAATATGCCTATCTGTCATCAGTTACAGGTATTTAAGAGGCAAACAATTTACAATACATTTTAGCCCTTTAAAATGAAAATTTAAGGCCAAACGGTAACAATGTGCAAGATTGATAAAAACTGTAATAAATAAGATAATGCAAATAAAACAGATAAATGTTTATGTGCAAATATTGGGCATTTAAATGGTTTTTACTGTGTAATGCAACAAGGGGTCAGGAATGTGTTAGTTAGAGAAAAACAAGAACCGTTGAACCAGGTGATTCTCCCCAAATAGGTTTTGGACACAAGTAAGTATACCTCTTGTTTGAATATTGTGGGTCAAATGGAACACAAGTTATGCTCTGGAAACTGTTTTCAATTTTAAGGTTAAAGAGACATTGACCTTTGACCTTTTGACCCCAGAATCAATAGGGGTCTTCTACCCATTATGGACAATAATCCAATGAAGTTTGAATATTGTGGGCCAAATGGAACTTAAGTTATGCTCCAGAACTGTTTTCAGTATCAAAGTACAAGTGACCTTGACCTTTGACCTTGTGACCCCAAAATAATTAGGGGTCTTCTACCCAATATGGACAATCATCCTATGAAGTTGAACATTGTGGGTCAAATGGAACTTAAGTTATGCTCTGGAAACTGTTTTAAGTTTTAAGGTAATAGTGACCTTGGCTTTTGACCTTTTGACCCCAAAATCAATATGGGTCTTCTACCTAATATGGACAATCATCCTATGAAGTTTGAACATTGTGGGCCAAATGGAACTTGAGTTATGCTCCGGAAACCAAATTGCTAACGGACGGACCTGTTTTCAGTTTTAAGGTAATAGTGACCTTGACCTTTGGCCTTTTGACCCTAAAATTAATAGGGGTCTTCTACCCAATATGGACAATCATCCTATGAAGTTTGAACATTGTTGGCCAAATGGAACTTAAGTTATGCTCCGGAAACCAAATTGCTAACGGACGGACCTGTTTTCAGTTTTAAGGTAATAGTGACCTTTACCTTTGACCTTTTGACCCCAAAATCAATAGGGGTCTTCCACCCAATATGGATAATCATCCTTTGAAGTTTGAACATTGTGGGCCGAATGGAACTTAAGTTATGCTCCGGAAACCAAATTGCTAACGGACGGACCTGTTTTAAGTTTTAAGGTAATAGTGACCTTGACCTTTGACCTTTTGACCCCAAAATCAATAGGGGTCGTCTACCCAATATGGACAATCATCCTATGAAGTTGGAACATTGTGGGCCAAATGGAACTTAAGTTATGCTCCGGAAACCAAATTGCTAACAGACGGAAGGACGCCATGGGGTATAACATAATATGCCCTTTTGGGCATATAAAAAATGAACAAAGGGCAATAACTTCAAAAATAGACAAGATAGAGTTATGCTTATAGTTTGTGTATGCTTGTTTAAATCAAATTGAAAATGAAGATGCTATTGTGCAGTCAAAGCTGCTTTTTGAGAATATATTGAGAAACTGACGACAATATTAACAAGTCATATCATCACTGTGTGCGCTTTCAAAAGATGAACTTACAATAAAATCAAAACTGACACAAAGTACAGATACAATCTATTACAAATCGTAAATTGACACATGTGAGAAAAAAGGCTTACAGCAAATGCATTACTTACAATGGTAACTTAAAGAATCATCATACCAAAAAAAATCCTATTATTTACTATAACAGTATGTTAAATATACCTGCCAATCTTTAGCAAGCTTTCTTTTTTTTGTTTCATCACTAACATCTTTTTTGTCAGCTGCAAGTTAAAGGAAAATGGTGTCATAAGATAAGCACCCCAAGAAAAAACAGAATTCAGGCACTCAGTCAAACACTTAATATTCGTAAAATTGTTTGATCAAACCAACAAACACTGTCAATGTCATTTGGCGACTTTCCTGCTAAACTGATGATTATTTCAGGCTATAAAATATTGAGAACAATTAAGTTAATTCTAGCTATTTCAATTCCATATGAATTTTATATTCCTTTAATGCTTGAATTCACATGGAGTAAAAAGACATGCCTACGGTAAAACGTCAAGCCTGCTCTTCTAAATTCAAACCTGAACCTATAATCTTCAGATCAAGAAGAATGATGATACATAGGTGAGATGTGCACAACACAACTTTCTTTAACCCAAGGAAAAATCTTGACATTGCATCATCTTAGGTGACCATGACCTCTGACCGGTGATGTGGTTCAGTGCATGACAAAAAGTCTAATGACGAACATTTGTGCCTAAAAAACTCAATTCATGTTACTTGAAAATTTCTGCATGCACTAAGAAGTTATGGCATTGACAAACTTGGACGCACCCACACACACACAAAAACTGAACAGCCATTTTGACAACTATGTCAAGTTCATCACAAGCAGGCTTGACAAAAATCCTCAGAATATTAAGCATAATACTTCAAAGCATAAGCAAGATTCAATGGGGACAAACAAATTTTAATACTTTCATTTGACCTTGACATTCACTTTGCGCAAGACATGTCAACTCACAATGGAGAAATTTTGTTCTAAGTTATATCAAAATTAATTCATGTATTTAGCAGTAATACTCACAAATGAATGTCTTTATTTGTTATTTGACCTTTGACCCTGAGATTAGACCTTGATCTTTGCTAAAAACACATGCAATTTTTGTGTGACACTCCGCCTATTTATAAAGTAGATCTTTCTCAAGTTCTATCATATTCCAATTTCCTGTCACACATGTAGAAGCAACGCTACGGACACAGGTTTTGCGCAAAGCCCTAAAAAATGAGCAAGATATAGACCACACAAATCCGGACGAACGAACGGACGCATGCACATACACCAAATTATATGCCAAAAGTGACAAGTAAGTCAAGGTCACCACAAGCAGGGTCAACAAAAAGCTGTCTCAGGAGACATCGAAGCTTGACTAATAAAATACTGGACACAGTAAGGAAGACAAAACTATGAAAGACTAGGACTGTGTCCAAAGGACATGGATGCCCCCACTGACAACATTTATATGGTATATAGTGAAAAAATCAACCAAGTGCCATAATTCTTTTAAATTTGGTCGCAGCAAAACTTCCTTCCTTTACTTCCATCTGCACATTAAGGTTGTTCATCCCTGGAAGTTTAAGCAAAATCTGCCATCCGGTTTAAGAGGAGTTGCGTTCACAAAATGTCTATATGGTATATAGTGAAAAAATCAACAAAGGGCCATAATTTTGTTAAATTTAGTCGTAGCAAACATTCCTTCCTTTACTACCATCTACACATTAAGGTTGTTCGTCCCTGGAAGTTAAAGCAAAATCTGCAATCCGGTTTAAGAGGAGTTGCGTTCACAAAATTTCTACATAGTATATAGTATAAAAAATCAACAAAGGGCCATAATTCTGTTAAATTTGGTCGCAGTGAAAATTCCTTCCTTTACTTCTATCTACACATTAAGGTTGTTCATCCCTGGAAGTTTAAGCAAAATCTGCCATCCAGTTTAAGAGGATTTGCGTTCACAAAGATTTCGTGACGTACGGGCAGACAGACGTACGGACGGACGGACAAGTGCAACACTATATGCTCCCCACTTTGTGGGACATGAAAAATAAATAAACGTATAATTATGTTTAAGTTATAGTAAAAAAACATTTGTTAACATAAATTCCAAGTTCAAGGGGATATAATTTTGGAAATAGTTATGCTAGAGTTATGAATCTTGTCAAACAACATGACTGTAATGATCAGGAATATAAATTTGAAATTTGAAGAAGATACCTAAACAAGAGGGCCATGATGGCCCTGAAGTCGCTAACCTGTATATAGGCCGCCCGGAGCGGGGCCAGTTTTAACCCCAGGGCTTTTATTTGAACAAACTTGGTAGACACCCATTAGAACATGTTTCATGCTAAACATCTAAGGTCTAGCTTGTTGGATTTTTAAAAGAAAATTTTTTAAGTTTTTTCTTTACACATATATTTAAAAAATTCTGGAAACAAAGTGATCCCTCGGAAGCATTAATCCCAACAAAATTACATAAGAATTGCAGACTCGGTTTGATAACAATGACACCCCTGGGACAGTGCCAGTTTTGACCCAAGGGCTTTTATTTGAACAATCTTTGTAGACACTTACTAGAAGATGTTTCATGCTAAATATCTAAACTCTAGCTATTCGGGTCTTTTCAAAGAAGATTCTTAAGTTTTTGCTATACACATATAAGGAAAATCAATGTCCCCCGGGGCAGGGCCAATTTTGACCCAAGGGCTCTTATTTGAACAAACTTGGTAGACATCCATTAGAACATGTTTCATGCTAAATATCTTAGCTCTAGCTCTTTGGTTTCTTTAAAAGAAGATTTTTAAGTTTTTACTATATGCATATAGGAAAAATCAATGACCCACTGGGGCGAGGCCAATTTTGACCCCAGGGCTTTTATTTGAACAAACTTGGTAGACACCCATTAGAAGATGTTTCATGCTAAATATCTTAGCTCTAGCTCTTTGGGTTCTTTAAAAGAAGATTTTTTTAAGTTTTTACTATATACATAAAGGGAAAAATCAATGACCCCCTGGGGCGGGGCCAATTTTGACCCCAGGGCTTTTATTTGAACAAACTTGGTAGACACTCACTAGAAGATGTTTCATGCCAAATATCTAAGCTCTAGCTCTTTAGGTTTTTTAGAAGAAGATATTTAAAGTTTTTTCTTTCGGTTGCCATGGCAACCAGAGTTCTGCATGAAATTAAATTCTTTGAACAATTTTCAAAAGTGACCACCAAAGGAACAGTCCTGTGAAGTTTGGATGAAACTGGCTTAGTGGTTTATGAGGAGATGTCATTTAAAGTAAAAGTTTACGGACGCCGGACGCCAGACGAAAAGCGATCACAAAAGCTCACCCTGTCACAAAGTGAGCTAAAAAGTAAAGAAGTTATACATGTTATAAGAAGTCTTAAAGAAAATCCTAAGTTCAAAGAGAAATAAATCTGAAAATATTGCTTCAAGAGTTATGAACCTTGTCAAATAAGATGTAATTGATGATAAGGAATAAGTATTTGAAGATTGAGGTAGATACATGTACCTTTAAAACAAAAGAAGTTATACTAAAAAATAACCTTTTCAAGTAAAGAAAATCTATGTTTATGGGGAGATAATTCTTGAAATATTGGTGCTAGAGTTTTGAACCTTGTCCCATAACATGTGGTTAATAATAAGGAACATATATTTAAAGTATGAAGTTGATCCCTTAAGAAACAAGATTGTATTTGTGAAAAATGCTATGCCACCGCATTAATACAACACTAAATAGTAGTGTAGAAACATATTTTTTTTTGTTTCTATACAACTGAAGATTGTCATAATGCATAGAGCCCTGACCTATTTAATTCTTATTATCAGATAAGTGGTTAAATATATTGTTATTCAAATAAAAGAAAGTGAATTTGGTGGTGAAGGTCATATTTCACACAGCATAAATTTCATGACTACATCAAAGGACAACACAGAAAGAAACTTTGTCAAAACTTAGGTCAGCTGATATCAAAGTTCACTTTACATCTCAATCTGTTCACATGGTTCAAATTTCATAGCTGTACATAAAAGTACAAGAAAGTAGGTCACATCATCAAAATCAAGGTCACCTGATATCAAAGTTCAATTTTACAACTAAAACTGTGCACATGGTCAAAATTTCATTGCTGTACATCAAATGACAAGAAAGTAGGTCAATGTCCCCTTGGGCAAGGCAAAATTTTGACCAAAGGGTTTAATTCAAAACAATCTTGATACAGGTCCACCAAACAACATTTCAAGTCAAATATCTAAGCTGTAGCTTTCTCCAATTCAGAAAACATTTGTTTTATTTTCAGTTTTTAATATGTACATCATAATGAGAATCACTGCCCCCCGGCAGGGCCAATTTTGACACCAGGGCAAAAATTTGAACAACTTTGGTAGAGGACCTATAGATGACATGATATAGCAAACAAAAAAAGCTCTTTGCCTTGTACCTTCAGACAAAAATATTTTTTTACTATATGTACATAATGAAAATCAATAACGCCCAGGGCGGAACAAATTTTGACCCCAGGGCTATAATTTGAACAATCTTGGTAGCGGTTCACTTCGCAAAGTCTCATGCCAAATATTTAACCTCTAGCCTTTGTCAATTCAGAAAAGAAGATTTTTCAAGTTTTTACTTTATACAATTAAGAAAAACTATCGTCTCTGGGGCAGGGCAATTTTAACACTAGGCGGCATAATTAAAACAACTTCAGTAGAGGACCCATAGATGATATTATATACCAAATATCAAAGCTCTAAGCCTTGTACCTTCACACAAGAAGATTTTTTAATTTTTAACTATATGTATTTAATGAAAATCAATGACCCCCGGGGGTGGGGCCAATTTTGACCCCAGGGTTATAATTTGTACAATCTTGCTAGAGAGGTTCACTACACAATGTTTCATGCAAAATATCTTAACTCTAGCTTTTGTAAATTTGGAGAAGATGACCTTTTTAGTTTTTACTATATTATTATAAGGAAAACCATGCCCCTAGGGCATGGCTAATTTTGACACTAGAGACAAAATTTGAACAATTTTGGTGGAGTACCTATAGATGATATCATATAACAAATATTAAAGCTTTAAGCCTTGTACCTCAGACAATAATATTTTTGATTTTTTACTATATGTATATTATTGAAAATCAATTACCCCCAGGGCGGGGCCAATTTTGACCCAGGGCTATATTTGAACAAAGTTGCTAGAGGTTCACTACAAAATGTTTCATGCAAAATATCTAACCTCTAGCATTTGTCAATTGCTAGAAGAAATTTTTTTAGAAAGGTTTTACTATATACATTTTAGGAAAACCTATGACCCCCGGGCAGAGCTGATTTTTGACACTAGAGGCAAAATTATGCCTTATGCATTTTGATATGGGACTTTGGTAGAGGTACCTATAGAATAATAAACACATACCAAATTATCAAACCTCTAATTGTATATCTTTAGACAATGAAGGTATTTTAAGTTTTTACTATATGTACATATAGTTGAAAATCAATATGACCCGGGGTGGGGCCGATTTTGACCCCAGGGCCGGGCTATAATTTTGAACCATCTTGGTAGAGGTCTGCCAGACAATGCCTTATGCAAAATATCTAAGCTCTAGGCCTTTTGGGTCTTTACAAGAAGGTATTTTAAGTTTTTACTATATGTACATATAGTGAAAATCAATGACCCCCGGGGCGGGCCTGATTTTGACCACAGGCCTATAATTTGAACAATCTTGGTAGAGGTCTACCAGACAAAGCCTTATGCAAAATATCTAAGCTCTAGGCATTTTGGGTCTTTACAAGAAGGTATTTTAAGTTTTTACTATATGTACATATAGTAAAAATCAATGACCCCCGGGCGGGGCTAATTCTGACCCCAGGGCTATAATTTGAACAATCTTGGTAGAGGTCTACCAGACAATGCATTATGCAAAATATTTAAGCTCTAGGCCTTTTGGGTCTTTACAAGAAGATTTTTTTAATTTATTCTTATAATTCCTTTTTTGGTTGCCATGAAAACCAGATTTCTGCATGGAATGAAATTCTTTGAACAAGTTTGGAAGCCCTTCACCCAAGGATCAATCCTGCTAAGTTTGGTTGAAATTGGGCTGGTGGTTTTTGACAAGAAGATTGTTTAAGTTCACTATATAATCTATAGAACACACACACACACACACACACAAACACACAGGTGAATTGCTATATGCCACCGCATCGCAGATGCTGCGGTGGCATAATAAATAAGTAACAGTGAAAAATAACATATTATAAGAAAAATTCTAAGTTCAAGCGGAGATGAATCTTAAAATATTGGTGCAAGAGTTATGAACCTTCTCACATAAGATGTGGTTGATGATCGGGAACACATATTTGAAGTATGAAGTTGATCCTTTAAGAAAACATAAAGAAGTAATAGTAAAAATAGTTTTTTTAAGGCAAATTCTAAGTTTAAGGGGAGATAAATATAAATTGGTGCTAGAGTTATTAACTTTGTCACATAAGATGTACTTGTTATAAAGAACATATATTTGAAGTTTGAAGTTGATCCCTTTAGAAATTAATAAGTAACAGTGAAAAATAACATATTTTAATGAAAATTGTAAGTTCAAGGGGAGATAAATCTAAAAGTAGAGTTATGAACCGTCCTTGTCACATAAGATGTGGTTGATGATAAGGAACATATATTTGATGTTTGAAGTTAATACCTTAAGAAATGAAAAAGTAATAGTGAAAAAATATTTTACTGCACCAAAACTTTAATCTGAAATATGGACGCCAACGCAGGGAAGGAGTATGACAGCTCTCCATATACTTTGTATAGTCCAGCTAAAAATCATAACCTGACAAAGCACAGTTTAGCCACCACATTGCTCCTAGGTAGGCTGTCAAGCAGTTTACCAGTACTATCAGGATTCAAACAGGGATCGGCAAATTCAAAATATATCATTCAGTTTATTACTCCATATTTATATCTTTTAATATGTTGATAACCTAATGTTCTATTTAAAAGTACTGTAATGAATTATTTTATAAGATATGCTAAATCATACTAAAATTAATACCTCCACCTTTTTCAAATGAGTCCTCTTCAACGGTATCATTGTTTACTTCCATTTTCCGCAAATCAGATCCAGTAAAGGTTTCAGGTTTTTTTAAAAGTTTTACTAAACGATTACTTGCATTTGTGGGTTTCTTATCTGAAAGAAGAAAAAGAGCTGGGCTGGTGGGATTTTTGACTTTAATTATTATATTTTATCCCAAATCAGAGACCAATTTTCAACTCTAGACCATAATTCGAATAGGCTTTATAGAAACCAACAAGCCAATGTCATGTGAGAAATATCTAAGCCCTAGCCTTTCCCGTTTTGAAGTATGAGAATTTTTAAGTGCTTTCCATTAGTTGCTATAGCAACCCAGGTTTTACATGGAATGGCATTCTTTTAACAAACTTGATAAAGCTTCATATAAAGAGTATTCCTGATAAGTTTCATTAAAATTGGTCTGGTGGTATCATGGAAGATGTCGTTTGAATAAATTGTTAACGGACGACAGAAGACGGACGAAAATGATGGGCAATCCTAATAGCTCACCTGCACTATGTGCATGGTAAGCAAATAAAATCGATAAGTCCCCTGGGAAGGACCCTTTTGATCCAAGAGGCATAATTTGAACAATCTTTGTAGAGGACCACCAGATGATGTTACATACCAAATATCAAAGTTGTAGGCCATGTGGTTTTTAACAAGAAAGTTTTTAAAACCTTTTTTTTTACAAATCGAGTAACCCCCATTGCGGGCCCCTTTTGACCATAGGGGCATAATTTGAACAATCTTTGTAGAGGACCACTAGATCATGTTACATATCAAATATCAAGGCTCCATGTTTTGTGGATTTTGACAAGAAGTTTTTTTAAGATTTGTTAGAATAAACTCTTTTGGTTGCCATGGCAACTAGAGTTCTTCAAGGTATTTAATTCTTTAACATCTTTGGTAGATTCATGCAACAAACATGCCTGCCAAGTTTCATTAAATTTGGCCAAGTGGTATTGGAGGAGAAGTCATTTAAATTTGCTAGAACTCCGCGAGTCGGAAGTGACGCCTTGTGAACAATATAGTTTAGGAGAAATGGCCAGGACAAAAATGTAATATGAAAATTAACAAAGGGCAATAACTCAACAAAATAATAAGTGCAGAGCAGCAGTTTCTGTGCACTGCACTTCTTATCAATAAGATCTATCATCATATGAAGTTTCAAGTCTATAGCTTCTATAATTTATGAGAAATGGCCTGGACAAAAATAAAGTATGGAAATTTGGCCTGGACAAAATAAAGTATGAAAATTAACAAAGGGCAATAACTCAAAAATAAGAAATGCATAACCAGTTCTTGTGCATTGCACTTCTTCTTAATAAGATCTATCATCCTATAAAGTTTCATGTCCATAGCTTTTATACTTTAGGAGAAATTGCCTGGACAAAAATAAAGTATGAAAATTAACAAAGGACAATAACTCAAAAAATAAGGAGTGCCGATAAGTACAGGTTCTTGTGCACTGCACTTCTTCTTAATGAGATCTATCATCCTATGAAGTTTCATGTCCATGGCATTTATACTTTACAAGAAATGGCCTGGACAAAAATAAAGTATGAAAATTAACAAAGGGCAATAACTCAAAAAATAAGAAATGCAGAGTACAGGTTCTTGTGCACTGCACTTCTTCTTAATGAGATCTATCAACCTATGAAGTTCCAAGTCCATAGCTTTTATACATTAGGAGAAA
Source organism: Ruditapes philippinarum (assembly GCF_026571515.1). Taxonomy (NCBI): domain Eukaryota; kingdom Metazoa; phylum Mollusca; class Bivalvia; order Venerida; family Veneridae; genus Ruditapes; species Ruditapes philippinarum. The sequence continues at coordinate 32,637 of NW_026861156.1, read as the reverse complement.
TGGCCCGGACAAAAATAATGTATGAAATTTAGCAATGGGCAATAACTCAAAAATTAAGAAGTGCAGAGTACCGGTTCTTGCGCACTGCACTCTGGGTCATTATAAGAAGCATGCATACCAAGTTTGAAGTCGATCCGACTTATAAAGACTGACTTATGCTCCGGACAAGCTTAAGGGGACACCAACACCGACAACAACGCCAACGCCGACAAAAGTAATCCCTATATGTCGCCTTTTTCAAGGCGACACAAAAAGTTAACGCACAGACTGACGGACTGACAACGACGGACCAAAGACAACACAGTGTCACAACAACTCACCTTGTAACTTTTTGACAGGTGAGCTAAAAATAATCAAAGGACCATAACTCTGACAAAAATCACTGAACCAAAATTCAACCAGAAAACCTATGTAATATGCACAAGTACTTGAGCTACAGTTCAATTCTGTAAGGTTTCATTGAAATTGCTTCAGTGGAATAGTGAAATAGGAGAAGTCTGATAATAATCATTAAACTGGAAAATGCTAATGATATGCACAACTAGACTTGATACTGATCATTCCTGTAAAGTTTGGATGAAATTGCACCTATAGTGGATGAGGAGAAGTCCGGACAAGTTTAGTGATGGACAGACAGACGAATGAGAAGTGATCCCTATATGTTGCCACTATTCCGTAGAACTGAAACAAAAACCAGCAAAATTATGCAAAATTTACACATTTGACCTTGAAACTCAAAGTTATTTATGAATGTAGATCAAGTTGGGTTTGGTCTACTTGAAGGTCCCAATGATTGTTTTGGCCAAGTATGAAGACAATATGCTAAGAACTTGAAAAAGCTATGATCAATGTAAAAGTTTCGAGAAAGGCAACGCCTTCATGACGTGACAATACCTCTATTTTTTCCTCACAAAAAAGTTGAGCCAAAAATGAAAATAAAGATTCCTATTCAGAAATGCTAACAAAGGAAGTACTCATTGCAGACATGATTGATTCTGATTGTGAGGCACCAGCATATGCACTATCTACCCAACCAACTTTACTTTGCACATGAAATATTCATATGTCAACACTAATTATTTACATATGAATGATTCATTTGTCAACACAATTTTTAGGAATGAATCATCCAAAATTAAACATCTTTGAGCATGTCATGAGTACATATATAAGTGGCCTATATTAAAATGCATGTATCTTAACTGTTCAAAAATACTGAGTATTATAAAAAAAAAATTCTTAAGAAATAAGTAGAATAATTCTACCTTAAATTTCATTAAACATTAATTTTGTAAATGAGACATCCTCCATGAAACATGACCTTAATAAAAGTTCATAAGCAAATGTATTTCATCAACACAGAAAGCTTAAACTTACCACTTTCAGATATTATCCATTGTCCTTTCTCTAGCAAAACTTTACATCTGTCCACATGTACCTCAATACCATTTGTGCTTTCTTCCTTACCGATAACAACATCTCTATTAAACAGACGCTTCGTTAACGTTGTCTTGCCAGCACCTTTATGTCCAACAACTACTACACGAATGTTGTAAACAACTTCATAACCCTCATCCAATAATTGCTTGTATAACTGTATAGAAGTCTGATCCATTTGTTGGATTTCAGGTGGGAGTATCATGTCTGAATAATAAGAATTAATATCTTCACTATCTAAGAGACAGGCAATTTATAAAGATATTCAAAAATTAATAATTAGATTATCATTAGCCAATCAGAGTATCCCTGTTTACATTTGTGTTCTCTCATCCACCTTTTGAGAAACATGTATTTAATGTTTGGGTCAGAAATGTTTGCCTGTTTGTAATTGGCTAAAGAGCTTGTGGTGTATTTTTCATTGATAAATAAGCAATAAAAACATAATACATGTACATTTATTTTGAAATATTAACTCTGAAATTCTTATGACAGTAAGATCTAAATAGATAAATGTGAAATTTTAACACAAGTGCGCCCTGGCTCAGATTCTTGCCAAAAAATTGTAAATACTGGCCTATAACTTGATAGAGTCATGGCGTTTTGTAATTGTGAAATCTTTAAGTTGCCAATTCATTGTTATGACTTGTGACAAAATTGAAAAACAAGATTGCATTTGAGAAAAATGCTAAACAACTAAACTGTGCACATGGTTAAAATTTCATTGCTGTACATCAAAGGACAAGAAAGTAGGTCACTGTCCCCTTGGGCAAGGCAAAATTTTGACCCAAGGGTTTAATTCAAAACAATCTCGATACTGGTCCACCAAACAAGATTTTAAGTCAAATATCTAAGCTGTAGCTTTCTGCCCCTGGACAGGGCCAATTTTAACACCAGGGGAAAAATTTGAACAACTTTGGCAGAGGACCTACATAGATGATATTATATATCAAATATCAAAGCTCTAAGCCTTGTACCTTCAGACAAGAGGATTTTTTATTTTTTTACTATATGTACATAGTGAAAATCAATGACCCCTGGGGGTGGGGCCAATTTTGACCCCAGGGCTATAATTTGTACAATCTTGCTAGAGGTTCACTACACAATGTTTCATGCAAAATATCAAACCTCTAGCCTTTGTCAATTTAGAGAAGATGATTTTTCAAGTTTTTACTATATACATATAAGGAAAGCCTATGCCCCCCCCCCCCCGAGGCGTGGCTAATTTTGACACTAGAGGCAAAATTTTAAAAACTTTGGTAGAGTACCTATAGATTATACCCTTTAACAAATATTAAAGCTCTAAGCCTTGTACCTTCAGACAATAAGATTTTTTGATTTTTTACTATATGTATATATTGAAAATCAATGACCCTCGGGGCGGGGGCGATTTTGAACCCAGGGCTATAATTTGAACAATCTTGCTAGAGGTTCACTACACAATGTTTCATGCAAAATATCTTACCTCTAGCATTTGTCAATTGCTAGAAGAATTTTTTTTTAAGTTTTTACTATTAGTTTTTACTATATACATATAGAAAAACCAATGACCCCCGGGGTGGGGCCGATTTTGACCCAAGGGCTATAATTTGAACAATCTGGGTAGAGGTCTACCAGACAATGCCTTATGCAAAATATCTAAGCTCTAAGCCTTTTGGGTCTTAACAAGAAGGTATTTTAAGTTTTTACTAAATGTACATAATTATAGTGGAAATCAATGACCCTGGGGCGGGGCAGATTTTGACCCCAGGGCTATAATTTGAACAATCTTAGTAGAGGTCTACCAGACAATGCCTTATGCAAAATATCTTAGCTCTGGGGCTTTTGGGTCTTTACAAGAAGATTTTTTTATTTTATTCTAATAATTCCTTTTGGTTGCCATGGCAACCAGATTTCTACATGGAATGAAAGACTTTGAATAACTTTGGAAGCCCTAGTGGTTTTTCACAAGAAGATTTTATAAATTCACTAAATAATCTAAATAACACACACACAAACAGAAAAACACACACACACACACAGGTGAATCGCTATATGCCACCGCATCGCAGATGCTGCGGTGGCATAATAATCAACTTAATCAAATAGATATAGATACAAGACTTTACCATGAACCCAGTGACACCAAACTCCATCCAAACCTAAAGGACCACCTTAGGTATGTTCCTTGTAAATATAAGACATTGGTAACACAAACAAAGGCTTAATGAAACTAGAAATGTGTCCATAGGACACGGGTGCCCCCAACACGCCACTGTTCTAACAATCTTATGACTCTAGGTCAAATATTTTTTGAAAACTAAAAATCTTTTACTAACTAAAATTGCAAAATTTTACTAGGTCAAGGCCAATAACTCTAAAAATACTAAATAAATCCAGAGAAAAATATCCAGGTGCACAACTACACATGCTGAGAAACATTCCTGTAAAGTTTCATGACTCTAGGTCACACACTTTTTGAGTTACATGTGCCACAAGTTAAAAATTGCAAAATTTTACTAAGTCAAGGGCAATAACTCTGAAAATACTAAAAATATCCAGACGAAAATATCCAGGTGCACAACTTCACATGCTGATCAACATTCCTGTAAAGTTTCATGACTCTAGGTCAAATATTTTTTGAGTTAGGTGCGACACACAAGAGAACGGACAGACGGAAGGACGGACAGACAAGGGTAAATCTAAATGCCCGCCACTAAAGTTGGGGCACAAAAAAGTGTAAAATCTATTTTCAGCACTTGTGACCTTGATGTAACGGACATTTAACTCAATCCATATGGTTCAAGTTATCATCCTTTCAAATATGAAAACATCAGTCAAAAAAGGCTGAAGTCAAAAAATATAACATTGGCACACTTGACCTTGTCCTGTTGACACTAACCTTAATCAAAAGGAAGGATATCATGCAAGTTATCTTCCTACCAAATATGAAATACATCTATCAATAAACTAGAACAATCAGTAAATGTGATTAATACCTCCCCCTGTTACTAGTAACAGAATACCTTGTAAAGAATTGAAATAGAGTTATGGTTGTGGGCTATTAAAGATAGTTGTGGTTCTTGTATGTTGCATTTCCTTTCAATGTGGTTGGCCATTGATGAAGTTTTATTGGATTACTCTGTAATAAGTCCAGAAAGACAAAGAAAAGGAACAAAGGGCAATTACTCTATAAATAATGAAGATTGAGTTATGGTTACTGCACTTCCTCTCATTGCGCTTGACCATTATATGAAGTTTCATTGAATTCCAACCATTAATTTTCAAGTTATGTACTGGACAATAAAAAGTAACAAAGGGCAAAAACTTTTAAATTAGTCAAAAAAGAGTTATGGTGTCTGTGCACTGCACTTCCTCTCAATATACTTGACCATTGTATGAAATAGTTTTGAATTCCAATCAGTAGTTTTCAAGTTATGCTCTGGACAAGACAAAAAGCAATGGAAAAGTAACAAAGGGCAATAACTCTATAATTACTCTGGACAGAGTTATAGTTCTTGTGCTTGACCATTGTATGAAGTTGTTTTGAATTCCAACCAGTAGTTTTCAAGTTATGCTCTGGACAAGGAAAAGTAACAAAGGGCAGTAACTCTGTAATTAGTCAAAATGGAGTTATGGTTCTTGTGCACTGCACTTTCTCTTATTGTGTTTGACCATTGTATGACGTTCTTTTAAATTCCAACCAGTATGTTTTAAGTAATGCTCCGGACAAGGAAAAATATCAAAGGGCAATAACTCTGTAATTTGTCAAAATGGAATTATAATTCTTGTGCACTGCATTTCCTCTTAATGTGCTTGACAACTGCATTGAGTTGTATAGAATTCCAACCAGTAGTTTTCAAGTTATGCTCCAGACAAGGAAAAGTAACAAAGGGCAATAACTCTATTGTAAGTCAAGATGGAGTTATGTTTCTCATACACTGCACTTCCTCTCAATGTGCTTCACCAATGTATGAAGTTATATTTAATTCCAACCATAAGTCTTCAAGTTATAGTCCGGACAAAAGACAGCAATGGAAAAATAACAAAGGGCAATAACTCTGTAATTACTTTAGATAGAGTTCTGGTTATTGGGCAATGCACTTCCCCTTATTATGCTTGACAATTGTATGAAGTTGTTTGGAGTTTCAACCAGTAGTTTTCAAGTTATGCTCCAGACAAGGAAAAGTAACAAGAGCTGTCCGTAAGACAGCGCGCTCGACTTTTTTATTGCTTGCCAATAAAAAAAGTTTTTGCAGTAAAAGGCAATACAAGAATCTCTGTATTTTTAAAGTGAACTAGTTGTTTGATACCCTTGAATATTACAGCAATGTTTATATGACATAATTTATGGTAAAGTGAACAAGTGGATAGGAATGAATTTTTTTAGATTTTTTAAGTTTTTTAGTGCTTGCCTATAATACAAAACATTGACAGTTAAGGGCCATAATTGAAATAAAATCTTTGACAGAATTACCTTCTCCTGGACATGTTTGGGAATCATGATTGTAAACAAGTATTCCAACTTTCAAATTAATATCTCAAACAGTTCAGTCAAAAAGTGGACTGGTACTAAAAACTTAACCAAGATTCTAAGTCGATAAAAGGCCTTAATTTTTAAAACAAATCCTTGACAGAGTTACCTTCTCTTGCGTACAGATGGGGTAATGATGTGAAATAGCATTAAAAGTTTCAAAGCAATATCTCAAAGGGTTTAAGGCAATAAGTGGATTTTACCCATATTCAATGTATTTTCTAAGTCAAAAAGGGGCATAATTCTGTCAAAAACCTTGACAGAGTTATGTCCTCTTGTCTGTTGATGAAGGTCGTGATGGTAAACAAGTATGGTCAGTTTCAAAGCAATACCTCCAATGGTTTTGAAATAAAGTGAGGTGGTACAAAAAACTTAACCAAGCTCAATACACGTTCTAAGTCAAAAAAGGGCCATAATTCTGTCAAAAACCTTGACAGAGTTATGTACTCTTGTCTGTAGATGGAGGTTATGATGGTGAACAAGTATGGTAAGTTTCAAAGCCATACTTGTAATACTTCTGAAATAAAGTGGGGTGGTACGAAAAACTTAACCAAGGTGTGACGCCAACGCTAACGCCGACGCCGACGCCGGGGCGAGTAGGATAGCTCCCCTTTTCATAGAAAAGTCGAGCTAACAAAGGGCAATAACTCTGTAATTAGTAAAGATGGAGTTATGGTTCTTGTGCACTGTACTTCCTCTCAATGTGCTTGACCATTGTATGAAATTATATTGAATTCCAACCATTAGTCTTCAAGTTATGCTAGGGACAAGGAAAATGCAACAAGAGCTGGACCGACCGACCGACCGACCACCAGGTGACTCCTATATACCCCCCTCCTTTTTGGGGGTATAATAATGCCCATATGGGTAAAAGTGTAAAAATCTATTTTTAGCACTGGTAACCTTGACCCAACTGACCCCTTATTCAATCCAAAGGATGAATACCATGCAAGTTATCTTCCTACCAAATATGAAATAATTCTGTTGATAAATAAAGGCTGTATGGGCAAAGGTGTAAAAATCTTATTTTAGTACAAGTGACCTTGACCCACTGATCGCTATCTCAATCAAAAGTAAGAATACCATGCAAGTTACTTTTCTACCAAGTATGAAATACATCTTTCAATTAATCAAGGCTGTATGATCAAAAATGTAAAAACTCTATTTTTAGCACTGGTGACCTTGATCCTGCTGACCCCAAACTTTATCCAAAGAAGAGGACCTCAATTTTATGTTCCTATCAAATATTGTTTGTTTGTTTCATTTTACGCCTTTTCCCAACAGTATTTCAGTCATATAGGTGGGTAGTTTCCTAACCATCTTTCCTGGAGAGTTACACCAGTACTAAACTACCTTCCTCCGTACTAAACTACCAAAGCATCTCCCGGGCATCGAACCCACGCCAGAGAGGTAACTGGATTAGAAGTTATTGACTCTAACCCCTGGACCATGGAGGCGATCTATAAAATATAAATGACATCTGTCAATAGAATAACGTTAATACCTGTAAAAATGAAAAAATCTATTTTTGACATTTGTGACTTTGTGACTTTGACCTTGACCCAAAAGACCCCTTACTTTACCAAAAGAAGGAGGGCTTCCTTTGGCATTTTTTTATTAAACATTAAAGACATCAGCTTAAAATAAGTTTGTATGAGCTAAAATGTTTCAATATTTATTTTTTTTACACCAGTAACCTTGGCGTTGAGCCTAGAGACCCCTAACTCTTTGACCCTAGAGACGCTAAACTCCAATAAAAAACAAGAATTTATAACAGAGTTACTAATGTCCCCCGCCTTGGGAAAGTTTTATATGAAGCATAAAATTGTGCTATTTCAAAAGATTGAGGTATGGATCTAAGGATTTTCGGTCCAAAATTATGAGCAATGCTTTTTTCTAACAAGCGCCGTTATTTCGCATTCCGGATATTCTGAAAATGAATGTTAGCATGTGATTTTCATACATAATTCATTATTCTGAAGCCAATTTTGTAACAACTTCCATAAAATCACTCAGATAGCAAAACTACACTGTTCTCATTACAGAAGTGCTTCAAAATACTAATTTTCTTACAAAAGGATGTAGCAGGGAGCAATTTTATCACCCCACCCATAACAAAATAAGTAATTTTTCACCCAAATTTCAACATTTTATTACCAATAGACTTCCTGAATGAAGATTTAGCTTAGCGAACATACTTAATAACTACTGTATAGTGACCTGATTATGGATTACACATTATTTGTACACACATAGCAACATTTTGGGTGTAACTAGGTATATTAAAATTCCCATTGCTGTATTTTTCTACTCCAAATATTTGCTTATATAGTCTTAAATACAAGCCAAAATGTCAATAAAATGCTAAAATTCTTTATTTATATTTTGTCTCTCTCTTACATGGATATAAAAAATGCAATATATGGAAAATCCAAGTTCCACTGGACTTAACAGCACAGTAATAGCCTAAAATCTGACTTCTACACCCATTTTTTGGCTATTTTTGCATTCATTTGGAGCCAAATATGACAATTGAAACCTTCTTTCAGGTGTTTTACCCTGTAAATCACCTCTTCAGACCAAAATGTACTTGGAATGGATATTATGGTGTATTTTCTTCTCATTTATGTAAACTTATCTAAGTTTCTCAATTAATAATGGGAGGTAATTCACTGAAGTTGTGCATAATCACATCCTTTGTGTACATTTATCTACCAGAATAAGTGTTTTTTCTGTTTATAGACACATCAGAGACACTAAAGCTGTGTTATAATTGTGCCTAATATGATTGTGAAAAAGTAGATCAACTTTTACTTATCAATAAAACTTTTTCTACAAAATAATTCTACCCTTGGCCATTATGATGCTCATTCAATTATGCATTAAATAGACATAAAGTCTAAAAACTATGGCATTATACATTGTGAGTGTGTAAATATGTATTACCAAATAGAAAACAATAAATTCTAATCACTATTTTGCATCTTAACCACATAATAAGAGGCTATTCAGAGGCAACCTAACTGAATTATGCAACATTTTTCAATGGATTCAATTTCTAAGTATGTATTGATATTCATGCCCTGAAACCAAGTAAATTTTAAGACAGAAGCCTTAAAATGCTATTTATTTGAAGCTTTTATGCTATCTATGCCTGTAAATGAAACACAAAACATTCTTATATGGGAAACAGACATAGAAGCAATTTATTTGTGACATTCTATGTAAATATTTGAGCAAAATGGAAAAATATTAGTGCCGAGCGAAGAAATGTCCGCCCCTAAATAAAGTCGAAAAGTTAACCGAAACAGCACCCTAGACTATTTCTAGTATTAATATATTAGTTTTGAACCTGACAATATGCATTTGTATTGATATACCTGCAACACCCATCAAAAGTGGCCAATATGCTTACATCAGGCCCTGTCAAGTTATACATAAGTCTTCAAACCTGGCATGTGTATATCCAATGTACAGCATTTCTTTGAAATCTGAAAAATATTTTTAATGACCAAGGCCTACATTATTCATCATCAATATATCACCAATTAATTATCACTCAAATTCACTGTTTAAAGAAATTACAAACCATTATTAACTTTTAAGTAACACTAATACTCTTCTTCATATGTAAACAATGCTTCTAGATTGACTCCCTTGACACATTATCTGCTGTAAACACCAACAGTTGCATTGAAATAATGAAATTTTATACCTAGACAGGCTGTATACATCCATTCTTCCAAAATATCAGCTTTTCGTGGTGTATCAATGAAGACAAAGTACAACAAATGAATTATGACAGTTCCAATTTCCCTCTCTTTAGGTCAGACACTCACATTGATATTTCCATAGACTTACATTATAAGAAATGGTCCCTAATCCTACCTTAAAATTGAGTTTTCATGCTAAAGAGGTAATTTTTCTAGCAGAATGAAATGCCTGACACATAAAAATGTTCCTGTTATATACATGTATACTGTGATAATTTAGTATTCAACCGTGAAATGCTTGCATATTTTTAAAGATATAAATAATTAAAGTTTTCCATGAAATAAAATAAAGTTGATAACTTTCACGATTCACGATTTCAATACTTAAAAAATATGTCGTAGGATAAGAATTTATGTAAAATGTACACTGCCTTATATTTTGTCAGTCATTTCAAATAAAATATATTAACTGTATCTAAATGCGTTACATGTTATTTGACCCATGATCCTATACCGTTATATCTCTCTTTATTTCTATAATTCCTATCTCTCAGTGTTACTATAACCTGTTACCCGTAAACTTAATATGCTATGTTCGGGTATGTTGTGTGATGCTCCAGTGCACTTCATATTTGACCATTTCATGATATAGTTGTATAATATATTTATATTGTGTAAATATATTCTTTTATAAATATCTTGGATATTTCAGGTTAGTAATCTTTGAGAGTTATAATTTAGATTATTAAATTATTACAGAATGTCTTTATTGGTATATTTATAGAGGTTGTTGATAAGTTATAGAGATGTTTACTTACTATACTTACCTGGAATACTTACCTAATTGTACATGTAGCTATTACATACCTGTATCACACACTCAACCTTATGTTATAATTGTTAATGGCACTTCATATTTGACCATTTCATGTTATAGTAGTATAATATATTTATATTGTGTAAATATATTCTTTAATAAATATCTTGTTTGCATTTGTTGTGTCTGTGTCAGTCGATATATTACCCCATCTATAATACAAGTAACTGCCGACTGGGTTACGTCATTTCAAATAAATTCTTATCCTACGACACATAAACAGAATACTTTTAAAGAAGAGGAAAGTCTCAAGTCATGCTGTGTATTGGCACAGATATACAATATATTTAGCTCCATGGTATTGGTTATGATTTATCTGAGAGCGACGTTTTCATTAAACGGCCTCCTGCTGATAAGAGGGCATCAAGGTAAATAACAAAAATGAAGATTATAAGTATGCAATATTTTTTTTAATTCCCTGGATTTTCAAAATACATGTTACACATAGATAAATGATCATACTTTTTGTATAATCAAATATGAAAAAATAATCATAATGGCATAATTATTAGTTATTATTGTCTCTGAAGTGGATTTTTCTTATCTTATTATTAAAAAAAACTGGTTTGGTTTTAACATATTTATTTAAACTCGATTGCAAAACAAGTTCTTGTAACTTACATGTATATTAATCACTTTCGAGTCCGCTTCCTAAAACCAACCAGTACTGGTGTCATATGAAGAAACATAGTCATGATCCCCAAGTAGGGCTCGAACCCATGATCTCTGGCCACTAGGCCACCGCTCCCCTTTAAAATCCATATCAGTGTTAACTAATCTAGAAATACTTCATATCAATATTTAATTTTATTTATCCACATTTCTTGCCATTCTGTATTAAAATTTGTTGCATCTTTTAATTTCTGAACTGAGAAATGTCTATTTTTCTATTGTAGGTTTTACAGATTTGCCTTGTCAGTTTCAACACATTTAGAAAATAATATATTTGAAAGAAAATATTCAAATACATGAATATAAAACTTGAATATAAAAAATGACACAATTGAAAATGTTGCAGGCTCGGTTTGTTTGAGGATAAACAGTACTGGAAAATGCAAGTTACTGTCCTCGCCCCTAGCACATACTGGCTTAAAGGCCCATAATATGCCCCAGAAATGATTTTAATTTATTTTTCAAAAGCCTGTTATTTTTGGTGGCCTGTTATAACTTCTAAAAATATTCTCAATGGGCAATTATCTGAACCAACTTTTGACTCAGCTGTTGCTTTTTAGCAATCAGTATAGTTAAAGTGATTTAGTATTTTGTATGGAAGTCAAAAAACTACTTTGTTTACATGCAAACAGTAAGGCCTTACATGTTGTAATTATGTCCTAGAGGAGGTGTCTGATTATTCTTTAAGGCTTCAGTTCTCACACTGACACTAACTGAGTTCAAATACTTTGCCAAATTCAGTTTTTATAGTCTTATTATTGAAACAATCTAAACCAAAGTTTTTGAAAAACAAAGAAAAAGATACACAGTATCCTGTTTGTTCAGTTCCCCCATTCTTTTTTTCATTAAGGGAACACACATTGTATTCTTTAGGAATCAAACGCCACTTTTCATGGAATGGCACTAACATGTAACACTGGAGGTTCCATGATCACTGCCATAAAAATACACCTGCTAATGTTTCTAATTTCAAAATTTTACCATTACATGTTTAAATGTTGAATACTGCTTAACCTGGTGCTATTGGGTGTGAACAGCAGCATGCACTTTCCAGTACTTTCCATGAACTGGCTTAATCAAACTGAGTCTGCAGCATTTTCCATATTGCTATTTGGACTTTCTTTTTAGAATTACTGTTTCTCTTTATGTACATAATTACCTAGTATTAAGCTTTAAATGAGCGAATAAAGAGACCACTAAGGACAAACACATATGCAAACAGCTGGATTTTATTGATTTTGCTCAAGTATTGTCACTCAGTCATATTTGCCTGTATTTAGAGAAAGATTCTACAACTAGATTTTTTTAGAAGGTAATTCCTGATCCAAAAGTGTTCTCCCACAAACAAGTGCGTGGTTCCCCATTCTGCTCTATGCTAGTGCATTCAAAAACTGACGATAGTACTTAGACTGTGTATCATATAAAAACTTTATTTACATGATGATTAGGGGATTTTCTAATAATATGAAAAAATTGTTGATATAAGAAAAATATATAATTAAATTGATAACATGGGATTTGACTGATTGATTTCACAAATAATGCATTGTATATTATAAACATGAATGATATTGTCTGAATGGTTATGGTCAACATTTTACTTGCTTTTGATTCTCGTCTACAGTGCCATTAGATAATATTTACCAATTATATGTAGTTATCAATTCATTTAACCGAACAAAGTCCGCATTATTATAATTCCAGACACAACGCTTATAAGTATTAAAATGAAGCGCTTCAAAATGAATAAAAATATAACTAGCATAATGATCACTAATGTCGCTCGGAGTTTCTGAAACACCAAAGTCAAATGATTTTATTTCACTAGAAATTACTATTGGGTCAATAAGTGTGGCAGATGTATTTGATACACGAGTCGGCTGATTGATAACATTACTCATATTATTAATAATTAAGATATCACGTAATTTATGGTTTGAATAATTGAGTTGATCTTCATTTACATCACCAAGTAAAACAATGTAATTCGACAATTCATGCGCCTTTTCTAAACGGTTATCCAGTTTTGACCAAAACTCAACAGTAGAATTTGGGTGGCGATAAACAGTGCCTATCAATTTACTTCTTCATTTTTAGATTTGACAAAACGATGCATTCCATATAAAGAAGTTACAATACGACCATATGACAGACCATGGTACGATTAAATAATACGAAGAACTTCCCGGAAGCGTGACAGAAAAAAATCACGTGCAATTAAAACTAATAAATCGTTAGACTGGATTTTATATAAAAAATTAAGAAACAAGGTTAATAATTTAAAAAAGCACGCGAAACAAGTTTTTTTTAATAATTTAGAATTTACAATCAACGATATAAGTAGTAATAATCCTCGCGAATATTGGAAAATTGTGAAAATGTTAGTTAAAGATAATAAACAATGTGAAATAATACCGCCATTGAGACTTAATAATGACTTGTATGTATTTACTGATAAAGAAAAGGCAAATGCGCTCAATGATTACTTTGTCTCTGTATCTTCTATTGACGATTCTAATACTTCTTTACCCATTTTCAATCTTAAAACAAACGAATCTTTGTGTGACATAATAATTAACGAAGAAGAAGTTAAAGACATTCTTTCATGCTTAATAATAAAAAAGGCTAGTGGACCAGATGGGATAAGTCACCGTATGCTTAAAGAAACATCTTCTAGCATTTTGTAAACCTCTATGTACACTTTTTAATCGTTCCCTTCAAGAAAATACAAATCCCACATGTTGGAAAAACGCAAGTGTTATGCCATTATTTAAAAAAGGGGAGCACGATCTTTGTTCTAATTACATACCAATTTCTCTAATAAGTTGCATAGGAAAAGTTATGGAAAGAATTATATTCAAATATATTTACAACCATTTACATATGAACAATCTTATTTACAAATATCAATCCGGGTTTATTCCAGGGCATTCTACTGTATATCAATTAATTGACATTTATCATCAAATATGTAAAGCTTTTGATGAAAAGAAATCAACTTGTATAGTGTTCTGTGATATCTCTAAAGCATTTGACCGTGTTTGGCATAAAGGTCTACTGTTTAAACTGCATCAGTACGGCATTACAAATAATTTGAATACTTGGATTGCTAGCTATCTTAAGTCGAGGAACCAAAGCGTTTTTATTGGTTCTTCTTTTTCTGACACAAAATTCATAAATGCTGGTGTCCCTCAAGGATCTGTGCTTGGTCCTCTTCTTTTTTGATTTATGTTAATGACATTGCTGAAAACTTACTTAGTTTGACTCGTCTTTTTGCAGATGATAGTTCTTTATCAGTAACAAGCGATGATTCTAAATATATAGAAATGACTCTAAATATTGATCTTAAAACTATTACTGAATGGGCAGACCAATGGCTTGTAACCTTTAATCCTAATAAGACAGAAGTATTATATTTGTTCTCTTATTAGAAATGAAAGACCTTTTTTGTACTTTAAACAATGTTCAACTTAATTACACTCAACACCACAGGCATTTGGGGCTAACATTAAGTGATGATGGAACCTGGCATGAACATATTAATAATATAACTAACTCGGCGTCCAAAATATTAGGTTCTATGCGTTTATTAAAGTTCAAATTAAATAGAACAACATTAAATCAAATTTATATTTCCTATATGAGGCCTTTATTAGAATATGCTAGTGTTATTTGGGATAGTTGTACCTTATATGAAAAAGAAAAAATTGAAAAAATGCAATACGAAGCTGCGCGCTTAGTAACTGGTTTGACTCGCTCAGTGTCTATAGAAAGACTTCTGCATGAAATAGGTTGGGTCTCTTTAGCAGATCGTCGTTTAATGCAAAAATTATCAATAATGTATAAAGCTAAAAATGGGGAGCTTCAAAGTTATCTGGACACTTTGTTCCCAAATTTTGTATCAGAAAGTAGCCAATATAACCTTAGAAATAACGATAATTACGTAACAATAGCACGACGAACAGAAATATTTTCTAGATCATTTATACCCTCAGCAATTTCGGCATGGAATAGTCTTGATAATTAGATACGTGACTCGACTTCTTTAAATGTGTTCAAAACTAAACTCAAGGATAAATTCAAACCACACTTGTCCCTAAATATTATTTAATTGGAGAAAGGTTAACATCTGTTTACCATGCACGTTTAAGAAATAGATGTAGTAATTTGAATGATGATCTGTATAGAAATCACTTAGCAAACTCCCCTGTTTGTGAGTTTTGCCATATCGAGGAGGATGCTGAACATTTCTTTTTTAACTGTAAACTTTTTGGTGTTCAAAGACTCCAACTTTTCACTTCCACTCGCCCTTTTCATCCATTAAGTACAAGTACTCTCCTTTATGGAAAAGAAAATTTATCAGTCGATGAAAACTCTTTTTTATTTCATGAGGTTCAAAAATATATAAAAAATACACATAGATTTAAATAATAAGAAATAAGTACATGTAAAAATAACAATCGTTGTTCCAATATTAATTCTTCTAATTCCGCTTATAAATGACATGTTTTGACAGCCATACAAACCATCACATACTGCAAGTGTAGGAAAATTACTACTATTTTTTTTTTTATTATTATTTAAAAAATTGATAAGCAAATGTTTTTTTTGTTTTTGTTTTTCTCTTAAATTTGATGTCGAACTCTATTCGCTACTTTGTTTTTGTTTCCGCCTTAATATTTGTAATTGCTCGTGTGTATAGTGTTTAAACATGTTTTCGTTTCTATATCTTATAATGCTTAAGGGAAGGACAGTTACTAATGTTGCTAGAACTTGTTGTTCAACCCTTTTGCCCTTTGTTAAAAAATGTTGTTTTGTGGAAATAATGTTATAAATTGTATTCAAAGAGCAATAAAATATTATTAAACATACCGTTTTGGTAAACTGCGCGACGGAAATCGACGGAATATAACGAAGACGACGATTACCACTATTTATTTCAATAAATGTGCCTCTTTCGCATAAATCTATCTTGTGATGTTCAACGATCACAACCTAAACTAAACTATTGAACGTTGACAGACAGGGCCAAGTTTAACCTTTTACCAAGAAAAAATGAAAAGGTTTTGAAAACTTATTTAATTCTTTGATGTGCAAATTATGAGTACATTGTATACAGACATTTCTTTTTATTTTATGATATAAAATATGAAACTGATTAATGAAAGATAACTTTGTAATTATTTATACATATGCATCTAATCAGACGCCATACCGTTTTCCAACTAATCACAAATTACTTGTATATCTTATTAGCAATCTGTTACTATTAATTGATTCTATAACACTAACATACAACGTGTAGTCACGTGATTCTTACAATAGAACAGGGAGAATCTGTTTATTATTAGACAAAATAATGAAATATAATAGGTCTCATAAGATATAAACAACCAAATAATTTAAATGTGTCATTTCAAATATCATTTATGATTTATCAATCATAAAATAGCAACGCTTGACACTTAGAAAAAAAGTAAAAGTATCCCTAAATTCAATGACTGGTCCATAGGGATACGTTATTAATTCATTTTATGAAAATTGTAATGTTGCTTTTTAAGATGGCAATATTTGTATATTTCATTTCATTTAGCAACGTTACTTTAACCAAAAAAAGAAACGTGGGAAAATAGTGAGCAGACTTTACGCCGATTCTTTGTTGACCATTTGAACATCGCTCAGCAGTTAGCGGACAATTTACAGTTCGAACGTGTCCATCGCATGGGAGATTATAATCAACGTAGCGGTAATCCACGCAAAATAGTTGCCAAATTTGCCTTCTACAAAGATAGAGAAATGGTGCGTCGCCTCAGAACCAAGCTTAATGACACTCAGTTTTATCTTCACGAGCAATTTCCACCGGAAATTGTAGCACGGAGAAAATCACTCTTACCGAAACTTAAAAATGCCAAAAAACAAGGCCGTCAAGCTTGGTTAGCCTACGACACGCTTTTTATTGACGGGGTACCAGTAAGCGATAAAGAGTCCGAAGAGTCCGACAGAAGCCAGATGCAGAACGGGAACCGGAAGTAGGGACTCGATGAGGCTGGACTGTCCATATTATCATGGAATGTAAATGGACTTAGTAGATCTAAATTAGAGGACAATGATTTTATAAAGAAACTGTGTAATAACGATATTATATTTTTGTTTGAGACTTGGGGTAATAAAAATTCTAATTTTGATATAGATGGGTAGATCTATACAACTTTTAATTTCTATCGTAAATTTCAGAACCGACGAGCAAAGCGATCTAGTGGTGGGGTATTAGTATACATTAAAAATGAAATAAGTAAAGGGGTTACCGTTGTACAGAATCATTTTGACACTATCATTTGGTTGAAACTTGATAAAATATTTTTTAATCTTACAGATGACATATATTTAGCTGGTGTATATATAGGGGTGGAAGGTTCCCCTGCTTATAACTTTATCAATGGTGATTTATTTGATATTGTTCAAAACGATATTTTACTTTATGAAAATCGTGGTATTACATTGTTAACTGGCGATTGGAATGCACGTACAGGTAATGGAGACCGCAAGGATTATATTGTTTGTGATCGTACCGTTAGTTTTACAGACTATGAAGATTATTACCCCGATATGCCTATAGATAGAACGTGTGTCCATGGACTGTCTACATAATAACTCGGGTATTAAATTATTAGATGTATGCAAGGCTAGTTCTTTACGTATTGCAAATGGTAGGCTTGGTCGTGACTATAATAATGGAAACTATACTTATATATGTTCATCGGGATCTAGTGTCATTGACTATCTATTGTTGAAAGAGCAATATTTCAGTTTAGTTAGCGATTTCTCTATACAGAGTTTTAATGAATGGTCTGATCATGCTCCTATATCATTTTCCATTAAATGCCACGTATTGCACGAGGATAATAATATTTATTATGAAAGCATTAGTTTACGATGGAATGACGAGTTACGGAACGAATTCCGTAGAGGTCTTATATCACAACTACCACGTTTAAATACTATTACCGAAAATGTTGATTTTAACGATAGATTACAGTTAAATGCATGTATAGAATCCTTTGTAAATGTTGTGAGAAGCGTGGCAGATCCATTATTTTGTAAACGTAGAATAACATATATTACGCCACGTGCCGATGGTAAACTATGTAAAAAGGCGGAATGGTTTGATGAAGATTGCAAACGTTCAAAAGAGGTATATTTAAATTCTGTATATAAATATAATATGTGTAAAAATGATGTAAATAGAATAGAATTTTGTAATAATAAACTAATTTATAAAAATGTTGTTAAAAAAAGAAACGTAGTTATGAGTTAAAAAAATTAAGAGAAATTGAACGACTTCGTCACTGCAAACCTAAGGATTTTTGGAAATTGTTTACTAAAAAGGCGATACATAAGAATAGTGTTTCCATAGAAGATTTTTATGAGCATTTTTCTACCCTAAGTAATGATTTGCCAAATGTTTTGCATGCCGAAAGTGAATTATTTTGTGAAAATTTAGATTTTTTAGTAATGATGTACTGTACGAGGAGCTAGATGATCCTATAACAGTTGATGAGATAAATTGTGTTATTCGCCATTTAAAGAAAAATAAGGCTTTTGCAGGTGACCAGTTATTGAATGAGTATTTTATAAATTCGTCCGATATTTTATCATCGCATTTAGTTGATATTTTTAATGGTATTCTGAACTCTGGCTTTTTTCCAGATTCATGGATGGAAAGTATTATTGTACCTCTGTTTAAGAAAAATGACCCTGCACTTGCTAGTAATTATAGAGGAATCAGTCTCGTAAGTTGTTTTTCAAAGATATTTACAGGTGTTCTGAATAACAGATTGACAAAATGGTCTGAAGAAAACGATAAAATTAGTGATGCACAATTTGGTTTCAGGATGGGTCGCTCCACAGTTGATGCTATTTTTGTTTTAAATGCTGTTGTTAATAAAATTTTAAATGAAAATGGACGTTTAGCATGCGCCTTTATAGATTTTCAAAAGGCTTTTGATAGTGTTTATCGTAATGGTTTATGGTTTAAACTATATAATATTGGTGTACGTGGAAAAACTTTAAGAATCATCCATGATATGTACTCTAAAGTAAAAGCACGAATAAGGGGCTGTAAATCATATTCAGATTTCCTGGAATGTTCAATTGGTCTTAAACAAGGGAGGTAATGTCCCCGATATTGTTTTCTATGTTTTTAGAAGATTTAGAAATGTATTTATTAAATGATATTAATTCTGGTTTAACATTAGATGATATTACATTCATTCTCATGTTATTTGCTGATGATATTGTTATTTTAAGTAAATCCCCTGAAGACTTACAAAATAGTCTAAATACATTACATAATTACTGTACTTTATGGGGCCTTAAAGTAAATGAAGGTAAAAGTAAGATTATGGTTTTTAGGAAGAGGGGTCCGATTAGAAATAATGAGTATTGGACATATAATAATATTCCCTTAGAAATAGTCGACAATTTTAATTATTTAGGTACTGTTTTTAACTATACAGGTAGTTTTACTTTAAATCAAGAGTATTTAGTAGGGAAAGCACTCAAGGCGTTAAATGTTTTATTGTTCAATTTAAAACAGACACCAGTTAAATTTAGTACTTCTTTGCAATTATTTGATGCTTTTGTTGTATCTATTTTAAATTATGCCTGTGAAATATGGGGATTTAGTAAAAGTAAGGAAATCGAACGAGTACATCTAAAATTTTGTAAGTCCATGTTATGTGTTAAGCAGCCAACTAGCAGCATGGCTATTTATGGTGAGCAAAAGGTACCCTTTATATGTAAACAGATATGTACGTATTATAAAATTTTGGTCAAATATTGTTAACAGTAATAATGTTATAGTTAGATACTTATATACATCAATGTTAAATGATATTAATAGAGGAAAAAAATAACTGGTTGTCTAATGTGAAATCATTGTTAGATAATGCAGGTTTGTCATATATATGGTATAATCCAAGTATTTATAACCATAAAAATGTACATTTATTATTTAAGCAAACTCTTATTGATCAATTCATCCAGTCATGGTATCATAATGTAACAACTAGCCCGAGCCTAGGCACATATAGACTTTTTAAGACGTCATTTGATTACTCACTGTATCTTGATAAAATTCCTAAGAAATTTAGGATTGCTTTTGCAAAATTAAGATTGTCTTCACACCAATTAATAATAGAAACTGGACGGTATGGTAATTGTAGAACTGAACGTAGTGAGAGATATTGTCTTATTTGTAATTCACGTGATATAGAAGACGAATTTCATTTTGTTTGTATTTGTAGTGCTTATAATGATATACGTAAAAAGTACTTAAAGAAATATTATTATAATAGACCTAGTGTCCATAAATTCGTTGAACTAATGCAGAATACCAACAGCAACATGCAACTTAAATTATGTAAATATATATATGAAGCGTTTGAAATACGTCAGGGTATTGTTAATATGATATCTGAATAAGCTTATTACTATATATACCTTTATAAATAAAAAGTATACTAATTGTCCGTGTTATAATTCAATAATTTCATGAACTATTTGACTGATTTTGACTGTTATTTAGCTGTAAGTCATTAAATATACAAAATCTCCATTAGTTCAACCTCCTTGTTTTCTCGCTTCCATTTTCTTTCTTGTTTTGATTATATGTATCATATTTTCCGCTAAAAATATAATTGTCTATAAATTTGTGTCATGTTGACAAGTTATATTGTATCATTGTATATATGTATTGTGTAGCAAGAAACGTCATGTTTACGTTACCAAATAAATATTTTGAATCTTGAATCTTGAATCTTTATTTTTGAATTTTTAAGATTATGAAACATAGAACAGAACAGAACAGAACATTTATTTTATTAGATTTGTACCATAAGTACATCATCGTAACATATTTACAAAATTAATACATTTACATGTAATATAATACAGTCACATATTAAACCAGTGTTTATAATTATCAAATCGCAATAACACATACATTACATTTACACATTTACATTTAATAAAATTATAAATACACAATATAATCATGATACTTTAAGCATACAATTTCATCGTTTTTTATTCTAAGAGGATGGACTTAAATATGTGTAGCAGATGCTCTTAAAGTCATAGCACGTTTAATATAAATAGCTAAATTTTTAAGAATTGTTCTTTTATCACTTTTTAATAGTTCTACAAATTTAAACATGCTTGGTTTTACATATTAATACTTTTTTATATATTTTTTCCTTAAATCAATATAACATGGGCAAATCAAAATAAAATGATACTCGTCCTCAATGTCGTGCTTATTACAGTATATACAATAACGTTGATTTCTATCGATTCTTTGTGTACTGTATCGACCCGTTTGAATGTTCAAAGAATGTGAGGATAACCTTAATTTTGTTAAATAACATCTTAAATTGCAAGGCAAAATATCCAAGTATTTTTCGTACTCAAAATTACTTTTGACATGATTATATACTTCTAAAACAGGACTGTTTTCTTTATTTACATGCCACCCTTGAACAAAATTATCGATAATCCGTTGTTTAAAACATAATATAAAAGTCTTTTCACAAACAGTTTCAGGCGAATCCCACACATATGCAAAACCATAATCATATAATAATTTTTTCACATTTGACAGCCAGTTTTTCTTTCCCAATAAACAATCATCATATGCAATTCTATACGCATACTGTAATATTATATTATCTGTTTTAGTCAGTTTAAACCAATATTTAATAATTTTTACATATCTCATAATATAAAGTGGATATCGTGCAAGTTCACCATATACAGCCGTTGAACATGTCGTCGTTTTAACCTTTAATAATTTTTTACAAAATTTGAGATGAATTCTTTCAATTTCCTTAGATTTAATGAACCCCCATATTTCTGATGCATAATTCAAAATAGAACCAACAAATGAATCAAATAATTGACAAATAATTTTAGGCTTTAATCTATATTTGTGACAATTAATAAGTAACAAATTTAAGGCTTGCTTTCAATGCTTTACCAACTAAATGCTCTTGATTTAGAACAAAACTACCTGTATAATTAAAAATTGTACCCAAATAGTTAAAATTATCCAAAATTTCAAGTCTTATACCATTGTAAAAAAATTCTTCATTACTTAATAAACCACCACGCCTCCTAAATACAACAACTTTTGTTTTATCGGTATTTACTTCTAGACTCCAAGTTTCACAATAAGTACATAAAAGCTTTAATGATTGATTTACCTCATCTGGCGATTCACCCAGAATAATGAAACATAATTGTGGTCCTTAATTGTTCAGTAATTGATTTGCTTTTCTATTCAGATTTTAAGGCCTTCTCCTACCATAGATATAATATTAAACTGTTACAAATATAGTCGCCGGTTTCTACCGGCGACTAATAAACGTAAATCTGGAGGTATCGGTATTAATGTACGTTCAGGCTTATCTCATTATGTAAAATTAGAAATGAACTGTATAAGACTACATTTGTACGTGATATGGTTGTCGTTAGATACTGCTATTACCAATTTCCCTAAAAATGTCTTAATTGGTGCTCTTTATTTGCAACCAGAGAATTCCCGCATTTTTACTATTGACGAATTTGATATGTTTGAAAACGATGTTGTTAATATGTGTTCTAAATTCAAATATGTAAACTTAATTGAATTTAACCCAAGAACGTCGAAGTTAAGAGATATTGTAACATCTGACCAATTTTTATGCGATGTTTTGCCGTAGATATATTAAACGCAATCATATTTTGATAAGCATCTAATATTAGAGTATTTGTCCGTTCCAATAGACAGGAAATTCTAAGTTTGTAGAATAAATTATCATGGTTTACGCTTGATAGATATATGTCGAAATAATAATATCTTTATTTTATATGGTCGAATTTGAAACGATAAAAATGGTGCTTTTGCTTTCAAACACAAGTCTTTCATTTATTACGCTATTTCATCGGCTTATTGTTTTGAGTATACTGAACATTTTAATGTTATTGAAACGGACCCTTTACTTTTAGATGGACACAGTTTGTTATTGTTTGGTTTTATTAACCTGTCAATTACATACTGATTACACGGTCGATGTCCACAGTACAGATGTTCGGTAAGTTCCGTGAGATGTACGCTGTACGATGAAATTTAATTTAATTTGTATCTCTAAACTAAGTGTACTCAGCGTTATAGCGCAATAGGGTAAATCACGAGCTTATAATCTTAGTGCCACACGTGTTTTAAGTTCGAGGCCGCGTTGGTCCATGTTTTTTTCTTATTAATACTTTCAACATTATAGACTCTATATATATATGCTTATTTAATGTTGTTCGTTTTTTATTATGTTTTACTTAATTTTGTTATGTATATACTCTTTTTAAATAACATGTTTTTAAGAATTCATGTTTAAAATTGAAACGGATTAAAATAAAAAAATGTCTTTTCAATACCGTAAACACACTACAAATCTGTTCCATTAAAATATACTGCAAAAATAAAGAAAGAGTACTAAAACAATGGCAACAGTAAGGATCGAACCACAGACTTCTCAATTATCAGGCATTCTCTTTACCGACTGTCCTATTGTGAATTAACGAAAACCTTCACAATAAGCTGGCGTGACTAATATACTCCACATTAATTCTCGTAAACTACACGGACCAAACCGAAGTGGGATCGAACATTTAAATGAGTCCTATAATATATTCATAATTGACATGTCAATAAAATCAGACTATAAGGATAGTTAAAGGTGCTTCCGTCCCAACTGAACCGATTTAACAAACTAAAAGTGAAACACAACATATACATTGGAAAAATGATAAACTTACACAATACCGTAACACGCTTGCAACGGCTTAACTCATCCCCACAGTCACAACAAACAGTTGATTTTATTACACACAAGGTAAGCTACCTACTTTTTCTAGTGGACCTCTGATGACCAGATATTCTTATAAACTATTCAATGGTTAATTAAATTTAACCAGAATATTGTACATGTATATCATAGATGAATGGGTGACGAAAGACATTGTTCATCATGAACATTGGTACGCTTGCTAGAGATAGGAGTATTAAATGTATTTTCTTTGGAACATAAAAACAATAGTTAAAATGAACAAAGTCTGGTTTTTTTATTTATATAAATGTAACAAATATAGAAACAGAATATAAAAAATGCAATAAAATGGATTAATATAGTAATACTGCATGCATTTTTTTCATGTCAAATTAAAAGGGTTTCTTTTTATACAGTAGTATATTCTAAGTCCTAGATAAATACTAGAAGTAGAACACACACTGGAATGAAAAATTTGGGATGAATTTCAAAAAGACCAAATTCAGGATTTTTTTTGTTATACGCGTTAACAAAAATAATGGTACATTAAAAATCATGAATAAATTTACATGGCATGTTGATATAGTGAAACATTATTTATCAATGGAAGACTGTTACCTGAATTTTAGACAGATATGAGGAAATTCACTAACATCATGTTCATGCGAGTCAAAGATATAAAAGCTACTTGACATTGATTATAAATAAAGAGCTATTGTTAATTGATTTATTGGGAGATCAATCTACTATTTTGTTGAATTGCTTCAAAATCCTCGTCCAGTTTTAACACCTCATGTTAAAGCTGCAGACGAAAGTTTCTGTTGTTAAAATGTCACAGTATTCGGCAAATCAACATTCCACTGTGACTCAAACCACCATAAAACCGATTGCCTTTAAACAAAATAAAATCAACTTCTTACAGCAAAACTTCGAGTGCAATCAAGGGGAGTTATTAATTTACCGAGAGAAAAAAACCTACGTAAAAGACAATTTCAAAATGATATATTTCAAAATGATATTACTATGATATAACAACAGTAAAACTGGCCAATTTTTTCGATAAATTTATAAAAAGTGCAATTTCCTGAAAAACTCTCCGGTTCGTTATTCATTACCATATCGCGAAACAAATTACCTTATTTAGATTTTCGGATTTTCACATTGTGAAGGTCATAATTATCTAATTATAGCTTTGAAATTCATGTACAACAATAAATACATACATAACCCACTGTGTACTACAAATATTTAGTAATTTCCTGTGGAAGATACAAATGTAAGATATAAATTACCAAATTTAAGTTTTATTTTCTATATTGCAAATTGAAATTTGTTCCAGTTCTCATCCATTAATATGACATACTGCGAATCACCGAATGGGAAACCAATATATGACGTTACATAAATTTCGCTTCATGGAACCAACCAGTACTGGTGTTATATGAAGAATTATGGTCGTTACCCTATTAGGGCTCTGTAAGGCCACATGTGTCACAAATCACATTCGTCACAATTGTGAAGAATGAGATCACATTCGTCACAAATTTTGTGATGCATGTGATCCAATGTTTTAGACAATCACATTCGTCACGAGTTTAAAATCACAAATGTCACAAATTTGAGATAAATATTGTTTTCTTCAATGCTTTTCACTGAGTCACAAACGTCACAAATTTTTAGGACTGAAATCAATTATTGGAACTAAAACTACAGACATTTTTATCCCCTCCCCCGCTGATGAAATCGGGAGTGATGGGACTGTTTTAGCGTGTTCGTCCGCCTGTCAGTCCAGATTTAGTTTCCGCACTATCCGGCCATTGATTAGTTATTATACACTGTATATGGAATCATTTCGTTTCCACGCTATTTTTCAGCAACTTCTGGATGGATATCGATGCTGCAACTTTGTAGGAACCTTCATTCACAAACCAGTTGCACATATAACCAGCATATCTCCATTTCTTTTTAAAAACAAACTTATTGCCCCTTGTTGTTGTTGTTATTTATAAAACACTGTATATAGAACTATTGCTTTTCTGCGCTCTAGGAATTTCAACGAAATTTAGTTTAATATAAAGAGGAGATGCGCATCTCGAAAAATCTCGACGGGACACTAAAGGATTTGGTCCGACTTGAGGGTACGGTCGCTTATATGGGCTTTCCGGCGGCGACTTTAGATAAACACATAAACAAACAAACAAGATGTGCATATCATCATCATCATCATCATCATCATCAGTATTTCCCGTTTGGCCGTTTAATACAGAGTTATGATCCATAATTTATTATCATTTATTGTTCATAGAAAAGCATTAATTCAACCCTATTCTTCAACAAATCTGCTGAATAATTTAAACAAAACTATGTGGGTACATCTAATACCAAGCGGAGATGTGCATATTGACGGCACTTACCCGAAGTTAAGACCCCTGGTTGCTTAATATTCAGTCAGATAACTTAAGTATTTCATGTCTTCAAATGTTAAATATATCTAATTTTAATTGTGTGGGAACCTTCAATACAAAAAGGGCATGTGCATTATCGCCGTGACCTTGAGTGATATGGGCCCTGATAATTTATGCTTTAACCGACTATTTCCCCGGAGTCTTTATTCGAAATGTATCCTGCAATTGTTTAATTTTCAATCAGTATATGATGCTGTCGGCGGTAAACATTAATTCAGCGAATTTGCTTGCAAGATATTTGAATGACCTCGTGTAATTATAGCTTCGCAAGACCAATCATATTCTACAAGAAATGTTAAGTTTTCTTTAAGTTTATTTATTCAACTTCCTTCATGATTCTCATTTAACCCTTTCCTTTATAGATATTACTGGTAAAATAACTATATGAACCGCGCCATATTGAACCCTAGATGAGCCGTCAGTACTAAAGAACTCTGATATAATATAGGAATAACGCATGTTTCTTTTTTCGTGTTAAAATATCTGTAGAAACCCAAGGGATTAGTTGGTACCCGACCCAACGTATCCCGAGGGTTTCAGCAGTTGTTATGACACGGAACAATCATTCGTTAACGCTATTCTAGCATAAAGCATGCATAAATCTAACACAATCCATACACAATCAAGCAACATCACTGATTTTCCTCGGATTGCACGGGAACGTCAGCGTTGTATGTGACCGTGACGTCATTTCCGTTTTAGTTAAGCAGCGTCCGGGCCACAATGTATTGACGCTGTGCCACGGAAAACGTATATCAAAAAGGTGTTTTAACAGCGCATGAGCGCTAGAATCTCCTTGTTAAAAGACCTTTTTGGTCCTGTTAAAACACCCCGAAATCATGGTTATAACGGCAGTTTTATGCTAGAATATAAAGTAATGAATAACAACATGGATTCCAAGAAGACTAAAAGCAAACTCACATTGCACAATACTAGCCGCAATTATAATACTGCTAATAAAGTTCACGAATTTTCATTGGTTTAGAGGCGGGATATATTTATAGGTTATTACAGAGGTCTGATGTGCCTTTATTCGATTTTGGCCCACTAAAAGAGCCCGAGGGCTAATACCGATCTTGTAGACCCATATCGCATTAAGGCACACCAGACCTGTTCTATAACCTTTTTATTGCATGTGCTCATTTATGTTTTGGTTTTCATTATAGAATTAAAAAAATCGTTTGAAAACATTGTTCAGCGACAATGTATAATTTATTTTAAAAAGCGAGGGACTTTTGACGTCGTCTAATGACGTTGACGTCATTTCCTCACAAACATTTGTTTTTAATATATTTTGGCGTTATTTAACTGTTTGGAGATTGTTTTTCAAGTGTTTCTTCAATTTTGCTTTTTTATCAAGATATATTTCAGTTAAACGTATTTTTTCTTATAAAATTGTCAATCTTTCCGCGTTTTTTTAGCAACCCGAAGTGGGAAATCGATATCGGCCCAACCGGAAGTCGGACCGATATCGATATTTGGCGCATCACGTCACCTGACCACAGTCATATTACATGGACAAAACTCATATACGTTTAAATTCACATTTTTTTTCTATTTATAGTGTTTGCCGTTGCGTATTTATAGGTTATTACACAGGTCTAGTGTGTCTGAATGCAATATTGGCCAAGAAGAGGTATTGGCCCGAGGGCTTTAGCGGTCTCGTAGGCCAATATAGAGGATATTACATGAGTGTCTTTTCATATTGAATTTATTAAACTCGTTGAATAAAATAATAAAATGCTCGGCAGAGCCTCGCAATTTATTATTTTATCAAACTCGTTTAATAAATTCAATATGAAAAGACACTCATGTAATATCCTATATTTATTTGATGCTAACTAATGAAATACTGTTCTATCAATGAAATATATTCATATTATATCAGTCACAGTGTGGTGATATAGATTTGGGTGATATAAGCCACGCCCACTCTGCGTACGTATTTATAAGTCTGGATTCCCTAAACATGCATTAAAAATAACTGTTTAATTTCATTCTAAATGACATATTTCTCGATTCAAATGTCCGTAATTTTGTAAGATTGTTGACAATGAGACCGCAAAAAGAAATATAAATAAATAAGGATTATTTTGCTTGCAGCGTTAACGTTTGCCGTCATATTGTTTACGCGCGCGTAGTCTCCGCGCTTCAGTAGTAAACGGTCTAAAAGCACTTTTCAAAAGGCACATAAAATAAAAAGAAAATGTGTTTGCTTTTCGTGAATATGAACTATATCTCACATCGAAGTGAGAAAATGTTCATATTTTCACTCGCGCTACGCGCTCGTGATACATATTTCATTTTTTTTCTCACTTCTCAGTGAAATATATTTCATATTCACTCAAAACAAACAAATATCCTCTATAAAATTCACTAAACACCGTCGTTTGAAACTATCTAATCATAAAAGGCGAAAAAAGCTAAGACGCGTCGAAACGATAAAGCGGCCCCGCCACAAAGACACGATCTGTTTAAACGAATTAACTATATTATTATTACTAGTGGAATAGATATGGAAAGTTCCATAGAGCGTCTGCAAGCAATTGGCACAGACTTGCAAAATCGTCTCAGGAAAGAAGGTTCCTAGATGTCAAAATGTCATACTCTTTAATTGAACCAAGATTCCTGAAAGTCTGCGGAAGTCAAAAGTCTGTCAGACCAAAAAAGGTTCATTGATGTCAAAAGGTCCTAATCTCTAATTAGATATCCTGAAAGTCAACGGGGGTCTCAGCTACTTCCCAAACAATCATATATGGTCTCATTGGTGTAAATATGGTCATAATTTGTACTGAAACTAAGATTAAGTCTGTGAGATTCCTTTAGACTGTCGCTGTATGGTGGGAAGAAATTTGAGGGTTCACAGAGGTAAAAGATCACTTCCAGTTGAAGTCTGATACTATGCCGTGCATTGTCACCAAAATTTTTTGAAGGTTTCGAGAACGTAAGACGACTTGATAGCAATACCATTACGACAATGCGACAGTTCTATGAAGACAATACAATGCCGACGATACGATATTGCAACAAGTTAGTACGATGGCGATAATGCAATGGTGGTGAAAAGATATTGGTATCGTGATGTCGACATCACAATATCGATTTATTGCATTGTCGCCCTTGTACTATCGCACTGATATAACCACGATTGTCCTTATGATATTCCGTGTATCACATATTGAAAAATAAACTTGTGACATTTGTGATTCGCCTGTTTAAAAATTCTCAATTTTGCTTGTGACGTTTGTGATTGGCATTTTTACCCGATTTTGGTCAATCACATTCGTCACAAAAGTCATTTGTGACGAATGTGATCACATTCGTCACAAATTCATAAAAACTTGTGACGAATGTGATTTGTGACACATGTGGCCTAACAGGGCTCGAACCCATGATCCCTGGGTTGAGAGGCAGACACCTTAACCACTATGCCACCACTCCTCTTCCCCTTATGGATTCTTGATATTTAAATATTCTATTACGCGCTGATTTGCCATCGTTGGCTTCGTTTAGTAATAAGAAATAAAGGACATCAGTGAGAAAAATAAATAAAAATCTTTTATAACGAATAGAACAAATAACAGTATGTCAAGTCGCGTATATGAACTAATAACTATTGAGCTATCTTCTTGGTAACGTGACAACCTTCTTGACCACAGAGCATTCTCGAAGAATGAATATCATATATTTCGATTTAAAACTAATTTTCGTTTCTGATTTAGATTTTGCATTAAAGGCCTAACATCTACAGGAAAGGTGCTTGCATATAAATCTTACTCTATGAACAGACAAGTCAAATTGAGTTTGACAGTCAATCATGCCGAACTTGGCAAATTTTTAGTATTTAGCAATTACTTTTTGTAAATTTAGATGTCTCAATTCTGACATTTCTATACAAAATTGTTGTTAGTTTTGTATTAAATGAGAAAGCAGGACTTGCTCACTGTTTAGTCAATAAGAACATGAGTTTCGTTATATTTTTAAATGTAGTTATTGTGCCCATGAAAGACACAGGTGTATAAGAAATTACTATTCAATGTTTTCTAGTACATTGATTTTCAGACTCTAATGTATAGTGATAATAGAAATACTTTACTTAATTTAGCTATATTTGTTAAAGCATTAATGCTGAAACTTATTTGAGTCATCTTCCTTATTCACTTCTTTGCCATATTTGTATTATTTACTTGTAATATTGTCCACTCATATGCCCTCACTGACTATGAGTTGTGTTAATAAATAATAGATAGATAATTAATAAAAACATAATAATGTATAAATGTATTGTTATTTATTCGTTAGGTACATAAAACAACGTATACTACCCTTACGCAATTTCACTCCGCCTTCTAAATTTATACGCATATATTGGTTGCCTTTACACATGATCTAAATGTGTTGATCCATTATAAAGGAGGATATCGATATAACCTACACGAATGTTAATTAGTAATACTATGAGAAACGAATACTGTGAACAAAATTTCTACAGGTTTATAATATATTCTGAAATAGGGAGATCACTGTTAAAATAAATATTAAAAATTGCAAACAATTTCATTGAATTGAACTGTGATGGTACGCGTAACACGTTCGTAGCATCTGTTTCAAAGTCACGACGACCCATCACCAGTTACAGCGTTATCAATAGTCAGGACGGAATTCGAGTTTTATTATCTTAACGTTCCAAAAAACATGGAATGATTTGAGATACGTACTTGTGATGTAACAACACTTATACATATACATACAATAGAGATTCTACGAATAATTAAATACTTATAATATAAAAATGTAAGACACTTTGATAATATTGATATTTCGTTTTATTAATATTGATGTCATTTCGTTAAAATAACGCATACCGTGGTGTCCCTTGTTTATTTTTACTGTACATTTGAAACAGATACACTAAGACAATTTTATATTAATGTGTATTAAATATGCATTCAAAGATATACAAGTAAAGACGACGTTCACCGAACGCATTCATCACCAAAACATAGAATAGCAGGACAACTTGCAAGGGACCCAGCAGACACCGAGCAAAAACGGGACGGGAGAGGATACGGACGTAAAACGCTTTTATGGTTGACGTAGATTTTATGCACTATCTTTTTTAAACATCAAGCAAGGTTTCATAACAGCAATCAGGATATATTTTTTTTATTTTTTCAAATAACAAGTAAACTGTATTGTTCTTGTAAAATTCATTTATAAAACAAAATTTCAAAACAAGTAAAAAAGACAGTAAGTGTTTTATACAATGTTGTAAAGATCTCAGTGGAATAACTAGCTGTCAACAATTGAAGACACAGTTTTTATTGAATCGATTGATACCGAAGATTTATACTCCTTCAAATCAACAGGGTTTCCATTTCTGATATCGGGAATTTCCTTTCGGACATCAACGTCTGTGGAGTAAACCTTTTCTATAGGAAGATGGTTCCCAACCATCAACTGATAAACAAAAGATCCAATAATAGCGCCGGTCATCCCTGCAATTGGTGGGACCCAGGCCCAATTGTTGGAGTGTCTGTGGGATATAAGAAAGAAAAAAAATTCATAACGTGTAAAACGCTGTGTTTTTATTAGGTATGGATATTAGATCATGAATAAATGAGCCGCGTCACGACAAAACCAACATAATGGGTTTGCGACCAGCATGGATCCAGACCAGCCTGCGCATCCGCGAATCGCTATTGGTTTCTCTACTTGTTATAGGGTTTGTAAGCCAACAGCATGGATCCTGATCAGACTGCGCGGATGCGCAGGCTGGTCTGGATCCATGCTGGTCGCAAACCCATTATGTTGGTTTTGTCGTGACGCGGCTCAAATGTCATTGAAGAACATGCGTACGAATGTATTTTATTCCATGTCATTTCATGATGTTGAAATATGCAAATGTCCGAACGAACTAGGTGAGTATCTGTGTTGCATATGTTAATATTTTGGTTGCCTTATAGGATTTTAACTTACACATATTTTAAAGCGGCCATATGACGACCTTCCTGATTTACAGTTAGAGGAGAAACATAGGTGCCCCTCTGTGCATTTTTCGAGCGGGGACCTGGGTAGGTCCATTAGGCCTTCGGTCTAT